>NC_056727.1:160358696-160658696 GCF_019279795.1 Protopterus annectens
CTGAAAAGCAGATTCAACTTGAGTCTTCACCCAGTTCCATGGAAGTAGACGTCACCTTATTGGTTAGTACAGTACTCCACTTCACATGACTCTGGTGCTGCTCGATTCCTTCCCTGTGACCAATCATTGCTGTTGCAGTCATTGTGGAACTGTTATTCCCCCATACTGGGCTCTTCTTCCTTTACTGTTGTTTTACCTCATTCAGTTACTATTCTTTTATTGAAGACTAAGATTCAGCATTCACCAGCCTTAAAATTAATGAAATTTTGTTGCTGTCTGCTCCAAACTTTACTTTTGCTCACACAACCCGAAATAAAACGGCATGACTATATTTTAACCACTGTCCATCTCAGATTGCCTCATGCTACTTCTACAGTTCATACTGAGCTGGTCTTTCATGTTGATGACTTTTGCTAAATCATTAATAATAATTATTATTATTATTATAATAATATATTTGATTGATGGATATGTTGTAGTTAGTGAGGCCAAACTCATTGTCCTTACAAAAGGAAAATCTGTTAGCATCAGCATAGAATGCCATGATGGATTTTGGATAACCCATAACTGTGGATATTTGTGATAAAAGAGCAATTTTCAGACTCCAGACAGAAATAATTAAAATTAATACATATATATATATATATATATATATATATATATATATATATATATATATATATATATATATATGTGTGTGTGTGTGTGTATGTGTGTGTATACATATATATATATATATATATATATATATATATATACACACACACACACACACACATATATATATATATATATATATATATATATATATGTTTATTTATATATATATATTTTATATATATATATATTTTTTTTAATATATAGATATATATACTTCTGTTGTACAACAGAAAGACCAATGCTCTTATCATTAAGGGACCAGGTGAATCAGTGACCAAGCATAGCACTGGATTGTCAGTTTTCTCAAATTCTATTCTTTTTTCTCCTAAAAAGTTGGATCTCTGGATGTTTCCTTTAATGCAGTTGCTTTCTTGCAGGATAGTGTTTAATTATTTATTTATGTTTTGATTTCCATTTGTTTATTGGAATAGTCCGTCTGACTATATAGAAATAGTGAACATGTACCACCAAGAGTTTAAACACAGAAGAAACAAAAGTTTGCATGATGTACATTAAGATGGTGTAGTGAGGTAAAAATTTTACAAAATGCGTTGCTGTTTAAGAGGTATAAGAAAGAGAGGAGCATGTAAAAATGATAGGAAAAGAGGGTTACCAAGAATTACCGATGCATGCCACTTGGACCTAGGGTATATTTTTTTTAGTTTTAAAAGGAATGTATGTTTATTAGTTTTTATCTGTAGGTCAAGTGGAATAACGTTCCTGATTTTTGCAACTTGAACTGAATCCTTGAAGGCATTATGCTGAGGCGTTACAGGAATAAACTGCTTTATTTAGATCTGTGGTGGTCATTCTTTTTTGAACTATGTAATACACTGGCAATTATGTATTAGAGGATTAAGGAGCTGTTAACAAGCTCTTTCTTGTGGTCCACTGGTGCAAGAATTGATTCCCGCAGCCTTTACCAGTTACTGCTCCCATAGAAATCAGTGCTCTACCCTGGAAAATAAACAAAACACGCACATCTTTAGTTTCTTCTCTTCCTCCTTTGCAGTTATACCTTCAGTTTTCATTGATTCACAGATTATAGATTCATAGATATTCCAAGGCTAACACACTTTGCCACTATCTGTGTTATGGTGCTCTTATTTTTTCCAGGAGAGCCGTACTAATCAATCCCAGAGTAAATTTGTAGATGACTTGACAGTACCCCCTTCAGGGTGCACCTCCTTTCTCCAGAAGTGCCATACTAGTCAACCCTAGGGTAAATTTGTAGATACCTTGCTATAACCCCCCAACTCCCCAGGGTGCACCTCCTTTCTTCAAGAGACCCATACTAGTCAATCCCAGACTAAATTTGTAGACACCTATCCAGTCATCTAGGTTATGTTTAAAGGAAGATATTGGGCCTCACTGCTTAACTTGTAGTGAAAGTTTATTCCAGCGGTTTGGGAGGTTCTGGGTTATAAACCCAGTTTTAGATTTTCCATTCTCCATTCTACATTCCTGTCTCTTCTCTCTTCTGTAGAAATACCTCTGAAGTTTTAGTGAAAATATATGACATTTTCTCTTTCTTCTTGTATATGCTTGACTGAAGACATGCTTTCTCATACCATTTGCTTTGAACTTTGCTTATGTTTTGTATACCTTGTTTTGTGTATTAAATGAAAGGATTTCAATATTCTGCAGTGATCACCTTGTATATATAAATTTTATCATTGTAAACTTGCAATTCATTCAAGGACTGGCCTTACCAATTTCATTTTTCAGGACTCACCTTTTTCATAATTTGAGGTCCTTCTCCTTGGGCAAGTGATGTTTCCGCTGATCAGTGAACCACATAATCAAGGTTTGCTTTACTTTTAAACTCATCTTGCTTAATACATTTTAATTTATAAATTTTCTAGAGTTTTCTAGCATTTAGAAGAGATTGATCATTCCTTTGTTAAATTCACACAGTCTTGAGTCCACATATAAGACTGGATTTGGTCAAACCTACTTGTTGAAAATATAAACTGCTGGAGTCCACTCATTAACTAACCTGTCATTTGATAAGCCATATACATCATAAACATGTGCTCTTGTATAGACACACACTCACACACACACACACACACACACACACACACACACACACACACACACACACACACACACACACACACACACACACATCCCCCCACGCACACATTTGTACACATTTAACCTGAAGACCATTCAATAATCACATACCTGAAAAATAAAATAACATGGAATTGGCTTCTTCTGAAAATGGGGCAAGTTCCCCAACACCCTTATAACTTATATAGCCAACTCTAAAACTCCAAAATTGGACTTTCCTTGGGGGCAAATCCTGAGTGGGAGACACAGTTACACAATTCATCACTCTCACTCAATACATATCTGACACTTTTCACACAGCCCCTAGCAAACACATCTGACATACATTCTAACAAACATGTCCATTCACTATGTTTGTCACTTAGCTTCCCTCTCCTAAAACACACACACACACACAAACGCATGCATTTTATGTTATTTACCATGGAACACACGCTGCTTGCAACAGATCAATCGCGCCGAGACACACACACACGGGCACGTACACACACGCACACACACACACACACACACACACACACACACACACACACACACACACACACACACACACACACACACACACAACATAAACTCACACAGAAATTCCTACACACACTAAAAGATACTGATCATGCACACTACACCACTCTTTGAATCACTCACTCACTCACTCACTCACTCACTCACTCACTCACTCACTCACTCACTCACTCTAAACATGGCCATCAAACACGTGCTTTCAGACTCTTCTGAACACTAACAAATTTTGATGCACAACACATTTTCAACCACTCATTATATGCTTGCTTGAAAAATGCTCACCAAACACACGTACCTGCATACACAGGATAAACTCACTCACAATGTCCCTCTCACATGCACATTGCTTTGGTAGACCTAGCAATTCTGTTCTATAGTAACAAACACTTACTATATAAGAGATGACTGTACCTACAAAAAGCGATAGCCCATACATTCACACATTACTAGTAAATGTACCTACTGGATGCATATGTATAGTCAGCAAGTGTGTCATGGGATCCATAAACACCAATGAAGAGGTGTCCAACAAGAATGCCTACTAAATAATGGATTACACCTTTGGGTGTACCTTCTTTGTCCAGGGTAGCCATACTAGTCAAGCTAGATACTTTAGATTTCACAGTTTTATAGGTATAACTTGTATTCTGTGGTTATAACCTTGTTTTCTCTTGGAAGTTCTATCACAGGCAAGTTAGGGAAACCTATGGTATGATCCATTAATATTGCCTCAGAACTTTAATGAGTTTCACTATTTAATCATTGTCACCTAATTGTCAACTATTAGAAGGCTTGAGATGGTGACTCTTTGCTTTACATGTGTACTGTTTTATTATTTTTATGCTTTTAGTACATTCTGTGGCTAAAGCTTTTAAGAGAGAATTCAAATTTAAAAAATGTTTCTGTTCAATGACCAGCAATACTGGAATACAGAAAATAAAAATGAGTTCTTAGTGTCTTTCAATATGAAATGTCAAAGTCAATGTACTTTAAAATGCAGGCTGCTGAAAAAAAAGTAATAATAGATATAAAATACACAGCCATAAGATTTATCGTTCTGTCACAGTACAATATGTCTTTTCTTCTGGAAGATGAAAATAGACCTCCATTTAAGTTAAAATTGTTGCTGTAATCCAGCAGCTAGAATAAATTAACTGTAAACATCTCTTAATAATACATGGAGAATAATCACTGTGTAATAAGCAAACAGTTCTCATTCTAATTAATGGAGTACATAGACTGAGCAGCATGGAAGACGAACACACACACATTGGAAAGGCAATTGCAGTAAAAAAGAGAATGAGAGAGAACGATACAGAAACAAACTGTACAATTAATCGTTTTCATGTATCTTTCAAGTATTATCATTTTCTCTGATTGATTAAAGATGCAAACTGCTATATTGGCCCTAAGGATAGCAGCATGATTGTCCAATGTGTTGCCATGCTTTTGTCGGAAGTATCCTAGATTCTTCTTCTTTCAGCTTTTTCCCAGTTAGGGGTCGCCACAACGGATTACCTGTCCACTCATGATTGGCAGTAGAGTTTTACGGTGTTGAGTTGCCAAACCAGCACTCAGCCTTCCACGTAAGGCACACACATGCACACACTACATGCCTAGGGCCAATTTAGAGTGTCCAATCCACCTACAGCATGTCTTTGGGATGTGGGAGGAAACTGGAGCACCCGGAGGAAACCCACGCAACCACAGGGAGGACATGCAGACTCCACACAGTAGGCACCCGAGCTGAGGATCGAACCGGAGAACCTCTTGCTGTGAGGCGACAATGTTAACTGCTATACCACAGTGACGGCCGATGTATCCTAGATGAAGAAGTAAATTAATGAACACATTACTTGTGCATACAAATATATTCTCCTTCATTTTCTTGAATAGTCTCCCTTGTGTTGCACCTTAATATACCTGTGCGTTTATTCCAGTGGAATCAGATAATATGCTGAAATTATAAGCTGGAAGGGGAACAGTGCAATGCAGACCTGAAGAAATAATACTTCACAGAAAGGGTGATTGGACACCACTGTAGTATGTTGCCTAAGACACTAGTACAGTGTAAGTTATTAAATGAATTATAGAAAGCATGGGACAAAACAAAGAAAGAGCTGAGCTGGGTAGGGGGTAGGCGGTAGGCGGTAGGGGCAGAACTAGCAGCAACATGAAGAGATTCAGCTGATAAGGTTGTTTTCTCACCAGCATAATTTTTGAATGTGTGCATACTTTTGAAGAACAATAGCAGTTTATATGATAAAGAAAATAGTTCTAAAAAGTGAGCATTCTATATTCACATGTGTAATAAAAGTCAGTGAAAAGTCAATGATGAATTGATTTACTTCATGAAATATGATAGTAATAAAGGTGGGACTATTATTTTTTTACTTGTAGCTGTCATAAGTACTTGAATATCAATACATAGTCAGAATCATGCAGGATGCTCCCATGGCTTATATGGAAAAATCATTTAGAATTTAGGCAGGTCAGCACTGGGGTAATTAATAGCCCTTTCATTCATATACATTTTATTCACTATTTCAGCTACTTCTGAAATGGATGTGTCTGACAGAAAGTCAGAGTAAGTCTTTGCCTACTCGATTTAATCAAAAATTAATTTATTTCCATCTTAATGACTCGGTTAGTCCTGCTGGGCAGTGCTCAATTATAAAATGGACCTGGGGGAAGCTCCTTAAACAACATGCACCAGTTTACATGGAAATTACTTCAATTAATATTTTAGCTACAAAATGGAAAACATATTTAAAATGTGTTAACTGAGTAGATAGAAAGGTTCGACATAAACAAATTTTAACCCTGACCTGGGCAACAGGGAGAACGGTCAGTAAATTAAGTACAATAATAACACAGAAATATAAGCAAGATATTGACAACACAAAAAAACAATACAATGTAGCCAGGGCAAACTAGAAATAACTATATGTTACTGGTCAGACAAAACACTGGCTACTAGACATGACTATATGTTACTGGTCAGACAAAACACTGGCTACTAGACATGACTATATGTTACTGGTCAGACAAAACACTGGCTACTAGACACGACTATATGTTACTGGTCAGACAAAACACTGGCTACTAGACACGACTATATGTTACTGGTCAGACAAAACACTGGCTACTAGACATGACTATATGTTACTGGTCAGACAAAACACTGGCTACTAGACATGACTATATGTTACTGGTCAGACAAAACACTGGCTACTAGACACGACTATATGTTACTGGTCAGACAAAACACTGGCTACTAGACATGACTATATGTTACTGGTCAGACAAAACACTGGCTACTAGACATGACTGTATGTTACTGGTCAGACAAAACAGGCATTTACAATGAGCACACTTTTAATGGGCAGTTAGGCAGAGAAAGCCTTGTTGTGCTGAGTGATATGGGTAATCCTGCTTTATAGCAGTTACAATGATCATTTGACAGGATGTAGCTAAAGGGTATTCAACATTCAATACATGCCTAATGAAAACGCACTTGACTGAGCAGTGCTATTTTTTTCTTATAACATCATAACTCATAAATCATTCAGTACACATTTAAAAAGGTTAAAATAGTTTCAGACTGCCAGATCATGGAAGAATAAATTCCAGATGACTTAAAAAAGAATATAGTGCATGGTACACTGACATTAAGAGAGAAACAGATAAAGTTGTTAATAGCTTCCTTAGCTGGAGACCCACTTATAACAGCACTGCTCTAAGCTTTATTAATGACTGGGTCTTTATGTAAGGACTAACAGAGGACAGCGCTGACTGGTAAAAGCACTGTAGATAGTAAAACGGCTTTGTTTCCTCCTATTGTCCATGCCTTTCAGCTGTCCCTGCATTTGTTTCATATTTTTGTTCTTGTCCATCATAATGTTTTTTATTTTCTGGCAAATCACTGAGAAGAAAAGTCAGTCAAAAATGACATGCATAAGTTTCACAGTTTTTATTGTTTAGAAAATGCATATTGAAATAAAACCTGTTGTTCTATCAACTCCGTAAGTGAATAAGAGCAATATTTAAAAACATTCCCTGAATTCCACCCTTTGCCCACCCCTCTAGCCTTCTTTTTGGATTTGTCCATTATTCTTAAACAAGCAAGCTGAGGGGTGTACCAACATATGTCTGAGAGTGCTAAGTGCTTTACCAACTTTAAAACCTGGTAAAACATTTTGAACTCCTATACTTTTTTTCCTCTGTAACTGGTAGTACATAGAGCAGATAAATCTGACTATGAATACCTTAGATGTCTAACTGTGGTAAAACTAATTATGGACACAGTAAGATATCTGAAGCATTTCTCATACAAATGTGCAGTAGTTCAAGTATTTTGCTTATTTTACACAAATGCACACCATTCATGCAAAGCAAAGCTGTTTAAACTGATGACATAACAAAAGGATAAGATACTTTTTTATCCACATACAACCCCCACACCCATCTGGCAATTATAGCCACTTTGATGTGTACACCTCATCTGACTGTGATAAAAAAGTAATACCTCTCAATGTCTTTGTTCAAAAATCAGGGACAAAACCAAAATCAGGGATAGATTTTAAATAATGCTCTTGTAGATTTAGAAAGTTGTTAGACTAGGGTTCCATATTGGGTCCCCTACGGTTTAACATTTTCATAAATGGTTTCCACCAAACATTCCTAGTGCTAAACTGATTCAATATGCAGATGACTCTATGATCATCTGCTCCACCACTTCCACCTTCACTCTCTTAAAACTAACTCAGGATGCTTTCTCTTATACCAAACATTGGATGATAGACAACCACCTATCACTCAATGCATCAAAAACTAAAATTATGTTATTTTCCCCTTCAAAAAGTACCATTATAGACAAGAACTCATTCTCCATTACTAGTCAATACCTCTCTCAAGGTAGCATCCCATGCAAAGCTTCTAGGAGTCCTTATTGATGAACAGTTAAATTTTGATACCCACCTACTAACCAATATAAAGAAAACCCACCAGAAACTAGACATGCTCTACCACCATAACCGCTATATCACTCCCACTACTAAACTTGTACTCTCTAACACCTTCCTCATTCCTTCTATCCTATATGATGCCCCATTTCTTACCAACCTTCAATCTTCTCTAAAAACAAAGCTATCCTCCAGTTACAACAAAATTTCTAAGTTTGCTACCGGCTATAAGTCCTCCTTCTACTGTTGCAATGCCCTGCGCAAACTAAATTGGCTTGAACTTCCCAAACATTTTACCTACATTCAACTTACTCATGCCCATAAACTCATCTTTAATCCCTCCATCTGCCCCTCCCTTTCCTCCTCCAGCAAAATGCACCTACCCAACAGACTTTTAAGAACCAATAACCAGAATATTCTTGAACTGCCAAGCCTGCTCGTCCTCCAGGCAGACACCTACTATCCTTTTCCCTAGCTTGCCTCTGGAACTCCCTGCCACCTCTTATTAGTACTAAAGACAACCACTCTACCTTTAAGACCCTGCTTCATTCCCATCTCAAAGCCCTCTGGGAATGTTCCTGCTCTCATCCCGCATGACTCACCTCTTTTTTCCCCATTTGTCACACTCCTTTACTTCTCTCTTCTCTTCATCATACTGAGCTGCTCTGACTACCACCATCTTCATGTTTCTCATTTACTCCTACTCTTGCTCTACTTTTTCTTCTTATTGTCCCACCCTTCTTAGATTCAACAATTAGCACCTCTTATCCCCCTATCCTACTTTAACTGTGCTAAGACTTCATGTAAAACTGTAATGCCAACCCTGTCTTATTTCATGTTGTAACAAAATCTAACAGGAATATGCACAAATGGATTTTTTTTTATTTTAATTTTCTATGTGTGTTTGTGTGTGTGTGTGTGTGTGGGTGTGTGTGTGTGTGTGTGTGTGTGTGTATGTGTGTGTGTGTGTAATTTTACCTTTGGCTTTTTTGACTGTATTTTCACTGCAATAGTGGACTTTTTGTCATGTTGTGTAATACCATCGTTCTTCAATAGTATTACATAAATGTAAATGCATTATCTTCATATTATATTGTTGTTCATAGAGCTTTTTCTCAATGGGACTCCATTCAAAATGGGCTCTTCTTGGCCCAATGGACTATCCTGGTAAACAAACTGTAAAATAAAATAAATTAAAAAAAACTAACAGTTTTTACATCAGCATGCATTTTTGAAGGATATGAACTCTGAAACTCAAAGGTCTGTCATTATTTAGTGACTGCAGTCCTCAGTAATTTGCCAGAAGTCCACAAATTTTATGAGGAACAGATCGAGAATACTAGGCAGAATCAGAGACATTATGCAAAAGCTAATTTCAGCTTTGTTTTTCACTAAAACAGTAGCCACAGGCATTCTGACTTATTTCACATAGATGTACACTAGTCTTACAAAGCCAAATAGTTAATTGAGCAAACTACAACAGGTTAATTACTTTCACTCACAAACAACCCTCACTCATGAATCATAAACTCTTTGCTGTATGCAACTCATCTGGTTGTGATAAAAAATAATACCTCCTCAACCTATTAACCAAAGAATTAGAGACACAGGCATAATAAAGAGGGATTAAAGTCCAAAATAAGGGAAGCATTTTAAATATTGTTCTGATATACTCAGAAACTAGTTTTGTATAAACATGGATCTTCTGAAGGATAAAAGTCTAAAATCCAACTGTGATTATTTAGTCACTAATTCTTCGCAACTTATTGGAAAAACAAAAATTTTATGAGGAACAGAGCAAAAATATAAGGCAAAGTCAGGGACAGCTGCAAAATACTTTTCCTTGGCACAGCAAATTTCTAAAACTAAAACTGCACTCCTAGGAGCAAGCAAAGCCATACTACTAGCTAAGTATTATTAAAATGTAAACAAATGCTCAAAAATGTAACTATAAATTTAATAATTCAGTAAAATACAACCCAATATATGCTTCTTAAACATAAACTAATGTGCTGATAATTATGTTTCTGACCCATTGTTCATAATTTTCTTCTTTATATGTCACAAACTCACTGGTTACTGCTTCCAGTGTAGGATGTAGGTGATTTTCAGAAATAAATGTTTCAAATAATAAATTAGTTCCACATAATCTGTTAGAAGTAGTCAAGGCCATTTCCCAAAATGCAGAGAACACATCTGACCTGTGTGCACTGATGCCCAGAATGTACAATCAGAAAATGAAGGCTAGGATTTCAGAAGGAATAAATGGGCATACACAGTTTGCTTTTTTTCATATCCAAAAAGCTTGCAGCAGTACTAAAATACTATAAAAAGTAGAAATATATACATAAACGCTCAAACACTGTACTGTTTACTGTTACTGCTATGCCAGAGGGAACTCATTGACTCAGTTTCCACTGAAGTAGCATTTAAGGCAGTCATGGGCTCCCCTGGAACCATGGGCCCTAGGTGGCTGCCTGAATTGCCCTTGTTAAAAATCTGTCATTGCTTAGAACACATTACCATATCAGTAAACTACTTTTGTGAGTAAAAGTTTATACACCACCTTTAATACTTACAAGAATGTACTTTTCTTGCTTGGACTTATGTTTTTAACCCAGTCATCCTAATTCATATTGTTGCCTGTTTTCTGAGTCTCTCATAGTTTTCCCACCTCTACTCACTCGTTCCTCACTTCCTTGCTTTCATCCTCTGTCCCACAATACAAACTCCATGCAACAAGTGAAGCTTCTCCATAATTGGCCTTAAAATTTGGAAGAGTAGTGCCGCGGTGGTACAGCGGCAGCATTGCTGCCTCACAGCAACAGGTTCTCCCGTTCAATTCTCGGCTGGAGTGCGGGAAGTGCCTTCTGTGTGGAGTCTGCATGTCCTCCCCGCGGTTGGCTGGGCGTTCAAAAGACATGTGTAAATGGGCGTGCCTTCATTGAAGGTTGAACATCGAGCTGGCACCTCGGCGTTCGTTAAAAAATCTGCTGCCAATCATTAGTGGACCGGAGTTCCGCTGTGGCGACCCCTAACCAGGAAAAGCTGAAAGACAAACAAAAAGTGCCATTACCATGTAGTCCTCCTTGTCTTTTACTAACAATTCCATGCTTAAAAGGTTAAATGTATTTCATTTCCCATTACTGAATCATTACAACTTAGTTGTAGTTATAATTAATAACAGAATGCTGCCAATGCATGTATTGGTATTGGGTGACTATAATTTTTTTTGAAGAAATGGCTGAAAAACATCTACTTGTGAATCAGTCTACTTGTGAATCATTCCAGGTACCTGGTTCATAAATAAATAAATAAACAAAAGTAATTTCAATCAGGCAGGAACATTATCCATTTTGAAATAATAATCTGTCTATAATAAATTGGTAGTACACTAGCATTTCTGAAATTTTACACGCTATCACCCCTTACATCAATACTATCATGGATTGCCTTGTCAGTTTTGACAAGGCAATTAATGAATAAAATGACCAAAACTGATTTATTTTGCCTCAGGTACATTTCCTGTACAACCCTTCAACAACCCTCATGATGATGCACATAGCAATTTAGACAAACTATTTTAAATAAATGGCCAAAAGTACTTTCTTCTGTCTTCAGGTTGCAGTTTGCACAAAAAGGACTTTTTGCGACTGTTTTAGTGCATGTTTTTCTTTAATAGAATTTTCAGCTTTGGGTTTGTGCAAGTGCTATTGTTAGTGTGTCAGGAAGAAAGCCAATGAATAGACATTTCTTTAGCACCAACTAGTGGTGCAGTGTATTCACCATTTATAGTATTTGACTATAGTACTCCAGGTGCGATTATGATTTGAAGTGGCACCTTATATGTATACAGATAATGGTGGTGATGTTAGCAAAAAGTAATGTAGAGGCTCAAATTGAAAAGATACTGTTTCCCCTCTAGCAAGAAACATAGACTTTTTAAATTATTTTCTTATAGTCAGATGTAGAAAGAATTGGGATGGTGGTGGTGGGTGGCAACAAAAAATAAGAATCTATACCTAAAAACATAGACAGTGCATTTGCTGAGACCTATGCATCAGCCACCTATTACCATCCAGACCAGCAATATTAAAATGTATGAACACACATGTATGCTAATTAGCCCCTAATGGTTTTGCCTTAAAGCTACATTGCCTTCTTATTCCTTTCTAGCAAACCCTTTAGTAGCAATACTATGCCAATGCTTTTCTAATACTACCATAACAGTGACTCAAAAAAAGAAAATCCTAGAATGATTTTATGAATACTGTTTTAGGCACAGATTCCTTTAATTCTATATGGCACAAGCAACCTTACAAAACTACTTATAATGTCCTCACCTATTGCATATTCTTTCTATCATTGCAATAATGCAGCAACTGCAAACCCTTTGTGATGACTCCAAAACTTAGAGCCCTATAATGTTGTGTCTTTCGGCTTTTCCCGGTTAGGGGTTGCCACAGCGGAACTCCGGTCCGCTAATGATTGGCAGTAGATTTTTACGTGCCGAGTTGCCAGCCCTGATGCACAACCTTCAACGAAGGTACGCCCATTCACGCATGTCTCCACACAGAAGATGCTTTAGCTGAGAATCGAACAGGACAATGTCTTACTGTAAGGCGACAATGCTACCGCAGTATGTATGCAAAAACTGCACCTCCTCCTCAGGGTATAGGACCATCTAGAGTAATTTCCTTAAGAATAAATGAACATGTTTCTAAATCTACCTAGCATCTTAGATTCCACCTTTTCTTTATACTCATGATCCTTTCATTGTTCTGGATATAGAGCTAAATACAGGATCCTGTCAGAGTCTCATTTCTGTCTCTAAATGTAATGACTTTTAGAACAATGCAATGATACAATGTGCTCAGGACCTTGCCTAAAGCCATATAAAACTGCTTTTGTAGAAAACCATGGCTGCAGCTCAAAAAACCTCATCTGATAAGAATCTGGCAATACTTGCTCTAAATTCCTTAACTGCATTTAATCATCTACTGCAAATTTGTCTGAAATTGTGGTACCTTAACATGAGAGAACTTTCTCTTAATTTCAGTGTTTAAATTTCCCATTTCTAACCACATCCCTCTATTTTTATAATGACTGAGTGTTCTGAAAACCTGACATCCAAAGCTTTGTTTAGGTTTTCATTTTTAACCTTTTAAAGACACAAATTAGACTCTTCCAAATTAGACAATAATAGAGTGAAAATAGCTTTAAGTTCTTAAATCTAGCACTGAAATTCAAATCATTGAGCATCAACAAAAAGGTGTATATCCAGCTTGGTGCTAACCTCAATCTCAGTTTCTTTAGCAATTGAATGTTGGAAAATAATCCCCCTCTTTGATATTTAGGTGCACTACCTGATAATACAGAAGGTAAAAACCAAGTAGATGCCGGAACATTTAGGTCCAAAAGAGAGTGAGATTGAGGTTATCACCAACTTGGAGATACAATGTTTTGTTGATGTTTTATGGTTATTCCAGCTTAACAGCACCATTGGGTGTGGTAAGCAGGTAGCTGCATATAGAAGTTACCTGATGTGGATCCCTTGGTATGTGAAATTTAAATCAGAGACCTGAGTATTTTTCTGTTATACTATCTCAGGATATGTTCTAGTTTGTTAATATCTAGTATTGTATAATAAATGGAAGAACAATGTCAACTTCTGGTCTCATTAGTAACTGGGACAGTGATAAAAGTGATGCTATTTCTATCATTGTGGCAGTCCTCAGAATAATCTTAATTATACAATAGTACCTTCTAACTATAACATCAACATCATGGCTGAATTATATTTATTTGTTTTTGCACTCAGATTCTTAAAAGATATAAAAGTTAATCCTATTTGTTAAACAGGTAGGCCCACTAAACACACAGTCCCTTTTCACTTGTGACCCAGAAGCAATACCTGATTAAATAATTTATTCAGGGTCACACATGAGTCAAATGAGAGATAATGGAATCAAACCCTATACCATAGGAACTATAGCTAGCAGCCTTAACTTCTGTGCCAACTGACAGTCTCCCTTTCCCAACAATATCTTATTAATAGTGTAAGGAAAACCAGAAGTGGTAGTTTCCAAGTGCAAAGGTTTGCACTTACATCTGTTAAAGCATATATTATTAGTCTTAACTCATAGAAATAAAGAATCTAAATAGTTTTGTAGCTCATATTCTTATTTAATTGTATAAACCTGAGTACTTATATTGGCATCATCTGCAAATTTTCTAATCTACATGGATTTAAATATGGATGTAGTTGTATCAAAAATGTTAAACAAATGAGGGCCCAACACAGAACACTGGGGACCCTTCCTGAAATTGCAAAAGGATCAGATAAGATAAGATAAGATAGATTTTCTGCAATCCTAACTTTTAACTGTCTGATCAACAACCACAGTCTCACCCATTTCCCCAGAAATGGGATTTATCCCATGTTAGATTCAATAATGTATTATGGACTGGGGGAATGAGATCAAAACTTTTGATAAATATAAGAATACTATGTCTACTGGCAACTTGTATCCAAGAAGTCAACAAATGGACAATAAAAAATAATCATGGGGGTGGAGCCTACATGGCCAACTGAGAGCAGTGAATTTTGAGAGCTCCATAAACTAGTATAATAATATAGGAAAATTGTATTGTTTTCAAGCTTAAAACATCAGAAATCTATAGATAAACTACTAAACTACATAAATATCAATTTTGGTGGAGATATACAAAAATTTTCCTGTCAAATAACTTGGAGATATATTGAGTCACTGAATATGAACAACTCAAGGAATTCTCATCCAGATGCTGCTTTGAAAAAAAACTGCAATTGATGACATCTACCTTACAGGAACTATCTTTGAAGATGGATGACTTAAAAATGACTTAGAAAACCTCAAATTAAATTCTCAAAAACAGACTGATACACTTAAGGAACTGTTATAGCAACACCATTCAAAATAACAAATATAGAGGCTTCTCTAAATGACATTGAAGGGAGAGTCAAAGAGGAAGAATTCCAAAAAGAATTTCTGCTTAAACAGAATACATGGCTGCTTAACAAAGTAGATGACTTAGAAAACAGGGAAAGGAGAAACAACATAAGGATCTTTGGTCTGCCTGAAAACACTGAAGGAGAAGACATTATTTCATTCTTAACTACCTGGATTCCTGAATTTTTAGACTTGAAAGAGGGACTTAAATTTGGAATTGAAAGGGTGCATAGAGCACTGAGGAAACCTGCTTCTATCTCAACAAATACGCCACCTAGATCCATAGTTACAACATTTCTTTCATTTCTGGACAAGGAACTAATATTAAAATCTGCTTGGAGAAAATCACCCTTAAAATACAATCAAAGCCTGATAAGGTTTGACAATGATTATTCTTCCAGAATACTAGAACAAAGGAAAAAGTCTGGCCAGTAATAAAACTGCTGAAATAAAACAACATTAAAGCACAGCTGGCCTTTCCAGCCAAGATAAAAATACTTTTTCCAGTGAGATGAGAACCTTTAATGACTTAGAAGCTACTTTATTCATCAAAAACAACAACATAGTGTCTATCCCAGAAGAAATGGAATGGATGGCCCCTACTCTTAAAAGAATAAAAGAAACAAATCCTTGGACTGATGCTAGAAAGAAGAAACAAAAAACTGATTCTAAGATAGCTGTCCCCAAAAAATAACTCTTACAACTACATCTCCCAAAGTATCAACTGATATGGTACATCACTTGTCATCTGTTTTTATTTTAAAAAAGGAGGGTTTCTTAAACAATTGAGAAACAGTAATGATTTATTCAGAATGTTCAAAGAGTCCAATAATTCTTCACAAACAAAGGTAGGTCAAGATGGGTTACTATTTACATTATATATAAGCCAAACAAAGCAACATATAATACAAACATAGAGGTTTCTATTCCCCTACTTGAACTCAGTGAATACTTACCTTGTTCATTTTTCATTGATTTTACTTATAATAATTTAAGTAATCAATTAACTAATTCAACAAGGCACCATTCATCAGTGGTCAGACTCAAATGTAACAAATTCACATCATATATAATAGCAGTAACAGTAAAGTGTTTTGAAAAAAAATGCTGTCATGGAGACTAATGCCTTCTTCAGTTAAAGCATGATTTAGAAATGTCATGTATATCCTGGTTAAATAACAGTATCAAGCTCTTCGTATGAATGTCATTATTATTCTGTCTAAATATAGTTAATATCAGTTATGGCAGGTATCACAGCTACGAGTGCTGTTTGATCAATCCTGATATGGTATACGTGGATACAGCTGTGTCTGGCAACTAGTACAAATGCTCATAGGTTCATAGATTAGTACTACGCTAACTGCCCTTACGAGCCATTTTAAGCCTAGACAATTATCCCTTGTGAGACTCAAACCCTGCACCTTGTGTTTGTAAGGCAAACACCTTAACCATTAGGCCACCCTCCCAATCCCTGTCATTATTATTCTGTCTATACATAGTTAATATCAATTATGGCAAGTATCATAGCTTTGAGTGCTGTTTGATCAATCCTGATATGGTGTGCTTGGATGCAGCTGTGTCTGGCAGCTAGTACAAATGTCATTATTATTCTGTCTAAACATAGTTAATATAAATTATGGCAGGTATCATAGCTTTGAGAGCTGTTTGATTAAGTCTGACATGGTGTGTGTGGATGCAGCTGTTGTATGCTGGCATTTTTGTCTCCGGGAAGCTGTGGGTTGCGGCTTGTGATTGAGGTTTACTGATGCTTGTGTATTAAGAAGAGACATTTGGTGATTTGGCCTGGATCCAGGGGAAGGGGGTGGATAAAACTGTGATTTGGGCTATTTTGGCAGAGAATAGTTTGTTTATACATCTGGTGAGTGAGAGGTGGGAAGGCTGGAAGAATGTATTATCTCTTGCTGTAGCAGCTTGTTGGGAGTTTTTTTTTCCTCTGTTTTCTCTCCATTCTTTTCCTGACTGCTGCCTCACTGAAAGGGAGGGAATTTCGGCTTGAAGTTGCAGTGAAGTGAAGCTTTGCTTCAGGTGTATCGCGAGCCTCTGGTATGCAGTACACAGGCACACTAACAGAAACAGATGCTCCCAGGTTGCTATAGTAATGGAGACAGGGTGCCGAAAATGCTTAACGGCTCTGAGGAGCCAACGAGATGATTCTCACCAATGAAGTTTTTGGTTTTAAAAAATATATATATAATAAAGGGGCTGTTTTAAACCACATGTACACATATTGATGGTCTCCCAACACTTCGTTTAGCTCATTAAGTTGATTCTTGATAAAAAAATAAAAATATTAATTGCAATTTTATATTTAAAATGTATTTTGGTCCAAACACATTAAGGACTTACATAAGAGTAGAAGTCTGAGTTATTGTGAAAGACTAAGAGCACTTAGTCTTGTGCAGTACCTATGCAGTGGTCTGAGAGGTGAGCTTGCTTGGACATGTTGGGCATATGGGGATAGCTGATTCTAGGAGTGTTTGGGTTGCCGGGAAGTGCTAGAGAGTCATCAGATTTCCTTTGTGGAAATATCTGTGGAATGGAGGATGTGTTGAGTGGTTCACTGGCAGAGTGGCCACTGCATGGAACAGGTTGATAAAATGGAACAGGACAAATATTGGTTTGGCTATTTTAAGAACAGCCTGGAAACATACAACATGAACTAGTGAATGGTATTCTGGCAAAACTGGATGGGCATTGTTTCCTGTGCTTGAAGTACTGATATGTGTGTATGTAAGGATGGAAATATACTTATAACAAATAAGAAACTAGAAGGGTCTCATAATTTAAAGTCTATGGACTGTATAAACATGCTTGGAAGGAGCTAATAATAAGAATAAGCATTACAGCTTGTGGTCTCTCAAATAACTAAGCAACAGCCAAAACACACACACACACACACACACACACACACACACACACACACACACACACACACACACACACACACACACAATAGTTATGTAATGTATGATTTTAGTAAATATAGACATAAAATATATAATCGTCATATAAGATGAAGCAGTCTGCTGAATTTAGATATTGAAGACAGGATTTAATAACATGGGCTTGTGTATAATAACACTATTGTCTTAACTTATCATAAATGACATACACTACATTGAACATCAAGGGGAAGCATAATGATGTTCTTATTTAAGTAAATATGCATAACAAACTGGAAAGACAAAAAAAATGGAGAAGTCCTTGCAGTGAGTTGAAGCAATTTATTATTAAGCACTTTTCATTTGCAGGATCTGCAAACTTCTTCAGATAAGAAACAAGTATTTGTTTTTTATCTAAGGAAGTTTGCAGATATTGCAAATGAAAAGTGCTTAATAATAAATTGCTTCCACTCACTGCAAGGACTTCTCCATTTTTTTGTCTTTCCAGTTTGTTTCTGTGATATTTTTCACTAAATATGCATAACAAGTCATGTAATTGCTTTAACTTGAATTGTAGTTTTTGTAACCCATCTTGACCATATATAATACTTAAGCAGTTACCAAGGTAACTAATGTTTTATACATGACATCAAACTGACAAAGTTGTTCAAGAGAAACAATAGAAGCCTGAACTTGAAATGATATGGAATGTAACAATCATATTCTGAACAAATAGTATTAAATTGACAATAGACACTCAGTTTAATAACATGGGCTTGTGTATAGTAACACTATTGTTTTAACTTGTCATAAATGACATACACTATATTCAACATCAAGGGGAAGCATGATGATTTTCTCATATAAGTAAATGTGCATAACAAGTCATATAATTGCTTTAACTTGAATTGCTGTTTTATAACCCATCTTGACCATACATAATACTTAAGCTGTTACCAAGGTAACTAATGTTTTATACATGACATCAAACTGACAAAGTTGTTCAAGGGAAACAATAGAAGTTTGAACTAGGAATGTCACAGAATGTAATAATCACATTCTGTACAAATAGTATTAAATTGACAATAATTACTCAGTTTAACATTTGCTGATTATACAAAATAGAATGTTGCAATTTAAATGTAAAAACTTTCAGTATATGCATAAAATGGCAATTTATGAATATGGAAAGGGAACTTATAATCATTAATCACAATAAGTGAATTTATTGTTTTTAACCTATAATTTCACTCATTTTATAATAAAAAATGACAGATATGAAAATCCTCATGTCTAGGAAATGGGGGGAAGAGGGATGCACTGATAATTGACATGCACTAACATTCATCAATGTTCACATAAAACAAACTTGATGCTTTGAGTAAGTTAGCAACAAACAAAGTGATTACTTAAATGCTGGCAAACAATGAAATATAACTTCTGCTATATCCAGTAAAATACATTGCATTATAAACATTAGGTATAAATATTATTACCATCTATTTATATTAAGTAATAAGTTTTGAAAGACTTCATCAATAAGGATAAGGGTGAATATGTTAAATAAATGTGTGCTATAATCTTTTATTGAGGTTTTATACATGATACATCTTACTTTTCTATGGTTGAATTGCTTGTCTATATCTGTTCAAAATAATATAAATATTGCTTATTCCTATCACAAATATTTTCCATATGATAATTCAATTTATGGAGCTCAGATGTTCTGGATTGTCAAGGTATGAGTGATAATCTGATGGACTTAGGTTTATCCATCAGATTAGGAATGATTTTCATTTCATGGCTAGTGCGGATCTTAGTTTTGTTAACATTTATTAATTTAAATTTATTTCACAAAAACATTTTTAGTATGCCTGACCAAAACATTACTTTATCAGTAAACACTCAAAGTATAAAACTGATAATTTCCTTTAAAATCTCAAACATATATTTTATAGTTATCAGAGGAAATTGTTTAATAGTCACAATAAAACAAAAAATACATAGTCTAAATAACCTAAGATGGATTTAACTTTATTATCTTTAAATACCAAGGGCTTAAACAATCCTAGCAAGAGATCAAATCTACTGAAATATTTAAAACTGAACAAAGCACAAATTGTCTTCCTTCAAGAAACTAATTTCAAAACAAATGACAATTACAAATGGAATTCTAAGGAATATATGATATTGGCACAATCCACTTATAAGACAAAGACAAAAGGGGTAACAATTTTATGGAGAACAAAAGTGATTAACCCAGAAATCATTTATAAGGAGGAAGATAAAGAAGGCCTTATGGCATTAGTAATAGTTAAATATAATAACAGAATATGGACCCTAGCCAGTCTATACTAGTTCCCAGGAACTGAACAGGAACTGTTAAAAAGCACTTGGATTTCATTTCCAATAATTATAAAGGCAATTTAATATTAGGAGGAGATTTTAACTGTATATCTGATATTTCTGAAACTACAAATAAAAGATTGCTGCATTCATCTGCTGTATCAAAAGCTTTAAACAAGTGGGTAGAATCATTTCATCTTGTAGATACTTTCAAATTTAAAGAAAATAAATCTTTGTTGTTTTCCCATCAAGTTCACAAATTTGGTACCTAAACTAGAATAGATAAAATATTTGCTGCCCATGACTTACACTCCAAAATCATTAATTTCTCAATCATTCCCTGTCCCTTTTCAGACCACAATTCATTGATACTAAAATTTCAAAATGGGTACAAACCATTAATCTTTAACTCCAGAATTCCAGCATATATAACTAAAATTAAAGAGTTCAAACCCTGGTTATTATCTGAATTACAGTTCTTCATAGATATTAATTATACCACAGATAAATAAAATAATGATACTGGATTCATTAAAAGCTTACATATATGGTAAAACCCTAACTTGGTATAAAAAAAAACAGAGAATGGGATTCTGAATTATTAGATCTACAATCTAAACTTTTATCAGTAAAAGCTGAAACAAATCAAAATCATTTGGAGATGAAAAAGAAAGTAGACGTATTAAACAATAAATACAATGAAATTCTAACATAAAACTAGTTTATCTTTAGAAAAACTAAAAATTAATACCTTGGCCACTTCCTCCCAACTATCTACATAATTTATCCACAAGAATCAAAATACAATCAAAAGCTAATAACATTAAAAGTATCGTTCATGAAAAGAAAGGGAAACATTTCTTGGATAAAGGTGACATTCTTGATGCCTATAGAAATCACTATATGGAACATTTCTAAAAAGAAAATATACATAGCGATCAATTAAATCTAGATGAAAAATGTTCTAATATAAAAAATACCAGAAAAAATAAAACTAGATCTGTAAGCACCTATATTCTACAAAGAAATTACAGACACAATAAAAGTGGGTAAAAATAATAAAGCTCCAGGTATAGATGGCATAATTATGGAAATATATAAACGTTTTCCTTCAAAGATAGAATCCCTCTTCCATAAAACTGTTAGAAATTCAGTCACAAGCTTTAATACCACCCTCTTGGAGATATCCCTTAATCTAAAGGAAAACAAATCCCCAAACCTCTGTACCTTATACAGACCTATATCATTATTAAATAATGACTATAAGATATTTATAACAATATTAACTAATGGAATGAAAATACCACTATCCAAAACAATAAATAATGATCAAACTAGATTTATATACCATAGACACACACATTACAATATTAAAAGGATAATTTATCTTATAGATTATGTTAATAAAGAAAATAAAGAAACACTCATAATTGGCTTAGATATAGAGAAAGCATTTGATTCCCTAAATTGGGACTATTTATTCAAAATCCTAATGTTATTTGAATTTCCTGCATCCTTTCTTCATCTCCTAAAGAATATATATACAAATAATTTAGCGTATGTCAAGTTAGGTCCTATTACCTTTGAATCTATACATATAACAAAAGGCACTAAACAAGGATGTCCCATGTCACTGATTCTATTTGCTCTGGCTATTGAAATATTGGCAGATTCAATTCATAACTATATAAAAATCAGAGGAATAGATGTTTATGAATAATACAATTCTAAAGTAATGCTATTTGCTGATGACATATTACTAACATTATCTAATACAAAAGAGACATTAGAAAGATTTGATATATTAATTGACAAATTTCACATGACTTCAGAACTCCATTTCAATAAATCAAAATCAAAATGTTTATTTTTAAATTAAAAAAAGAACTGCAGACTAAGGGGGAATCACATCATAGGGAAACAAGAATCTACCTTAAAATATCTAGGAATTGAGTTATGCAAGGATAATAATGAATTAGTCTCAAAAAACTACAATAATATCATCAATACAATTAAAATCTCTGTGGAAGCCTGGTCTATAAGGCCATGGAATGTATCATCATGGACATTGGTAACCTCCAAACTCTGTATCCCACCCAGTTTGGGTTTGTGAAAGGCAGATCATGCCTTCTGAACCTGATCGACTTCTTTGAGGCAGTCACTAAAGCCGTAGACGAGGGTAAGGTGGTTCACACAGCCTATCTTGATCTCACCAAGGCTTTTGACACCATCTCCCCATTCTGGAATTATAGCTAAACTCACTAAACTAGGTATAAATCCCTATGTCACAAGATGGGCTGCCAACTGGCTCACTGACAGAACCCACACTGTAAAAGTTGCAGACTCCAAATCTAATTTCAAACCAGCGACAAGTGGAGTACCACAGGGTTCAGTCCTGGGACCTCTCCTGTTTGGTATCTACTTCTCTGAAGTACAGGCTAACACAGAAGGCCTCTGGCTAATGAAGTTCACACATGACTGTAAACTAGGAGCCATAGTCGAGTTCCCAAATGATGTGGACATCCTACAGAAGGGCATCACTGAGACAGATGCCTGATGTCAGAAGCATGGCCTCAAGCTCAATGACAAAAAGTGCATTGTCATCCCCTTTGATAAAAACTCTGTACCCATGAACTACCACATAAATGGTAGTCTACTTATGCCGAATGTATAAGAGACCTTGGGACCCAGGTGGACAGTAGTCTCTCCTTTGATAATCACATTGCCACAGTAGTCAGAAAATCCTTTTATGTGGCACACCTCATCACAAAAGGGTTCTCATCCAGGAAAAAAGAGATCATTGTCCCCCTGTACTCGGCACTCATTAGACCCATTATAGAGTACAATGCCCCTTTTGGAATGTACCTCACAAGACATCTGCAGCAGCTGGAAAGGCCACAGAAGTACCTCACAAAGATGATTACTGGCCTCAAACAGATGCCCAACACTGACCGTCTCAAAAAACTCCAGCTTTACTCTGTAGCATATCACCTACTATGAGGAGATCTCTGCCTAACATATAAAGCTATGTTAAACCCAGAGCTGTTGGACATGCTAGACCTAAAGAAATCCCAATCCCTTTGAGCTACATGCTTTAGGGACCTAAACCTTGTCACCACAATAAACAGGACATGCTGGAGGGATAGATTCCTGCCCCAGAGAATTTCTATACTCTGGAACAAGCTACCCATCTATGTCAAGCAAAGTTCCTCATTAGCACTCTTCAAGAAAAATCTTGATGAATGGATGGGAAATAGGAAATACACCCTGGGGATTACTTCTGTGGCTCTGCTTGACAGGGGCACAGGAAATGAACTTTCTTGGGTGGCATAAGCCAGGCAACCTTGTTGGCTAGGCTTACTTAGGCCCTTGGGCTGATAGCCAAGTACCTACCTATGAACCTATGAACCTATAAAATGGAACAAAATAATATTAACATTTGAAGATAGACTACAGTTAATAAAAGTGGTTTTACTGCCCAAGATCCTATATATAGCCTTGGCAATACAACTGTTACCAGAAAGGAATATACTTAAAGAAATAAATTCATGCTTAATAAAATTTTTATGGTTTCCTAAAAGAAACAGAATAGCTTTAATACATCATATCAGACCATGGGAACAGGGAGGATTAAACTTTCCTGATATAGAAACATATATAAAAGCATCAATATCTAAAACAATCTCAGATTGGATAAGTCCAAATTACTCTGCAAATTGGAAAGAATTACTAACTGTAATATCAATAAATGAATTTGATTTACAAAAAAAATTTAGATAACAGATAAAAAAAAATTGCCATGGCACATATGTATTAGTATGCAATATAACATAACTAACCCTACTAAAACTCGTATGATTAATCATTACATTCACTCATTTGGGAAAATTAATGCAAACATAGATTTAAAAATCTGGTTTGATCTTTTAACACCATTTATAGTCACAAAGAACTTTCCTCATAAAATATATAGAGAAATTATTAATTCCTGGGAAAAGAAAGGATTTGTTTGTTGCCTTCATTGTATCAAAGAACTAAAAGTTTTAGATATGCAAGTAATAAAAACATCATACAAAATTCCACAACAGGACTGGCTAACTTTACAGAGTATTCTGTCATATTTGCAAGATTTAAGTAGAATAATTAACAATTCTTCATTTAAAGAAATACCTAAATTTATGAAATACATATATGAAATCATATATAATGACTTTGACATGGGAAACAGTATTTCAAAATTTTACAAAGTATTGATAAACTATAAAACAACACCCAAAACCTCATATTCGAAATATATAACAAAAGGACACTCAATACAGTTAACTTCTTCTTCTTCTTTTGGCTTTTCCCAGTTAGGAGTCGCTACAGTGGATCACCTGTCCGCTCATGATTGGCAGTGGAGTTTTACTGTGTCGAGTTGCCAGTCTGGCACCCAACCTTCCACAGAAGGCACACACATGCATGCACTCATGCCTAGGGCCAATTTAGTGTCCAGTCCAACTACAGCATGTCTTTGGGATGTGGAAGGAAACCGGAGCACCTGGAGGAAACCCATGTGACCACAGGGAGGACATGCAGACTCCACACAGAAGGCACCCCAGCCGAGGATCAAACTGTAGAACCTCTTGCCATGAGGCGGCAACGCTAACCGCTGCACCACAGCGGCCGCCCTACTCAGTACAGTTAACTGAAGATATTAAAACAAATATCTTATTATTGATAAAATATACATTCTTTACAAAATACTGGAAAGTTTTTAATTGTAAATGCTAGCACAGAGCATTCTTAACCCCAGACAGAATCAGTGAAATTAGTTCTTCCATAAAAGGAATATGTTAGAGATGTGAACAAGTACACAATGCAGATTGGCACCGCTTTTTCTTTGATTGTGTTAAAATTAAGCCATTTTGAATGGTAATAATAACTTTCTACAAGCTTTATTTAATGAATCATTTTATTTAACTAAAGCTCTTGTATTATTAAATGTGAATGAAGGTCCTCATTTGAATAGGTCAAACATGTATCTAGTATGGACTATACTTGCAATTTCAAGGAAGTGTGTAACAAGAAGATGGAATGCAAACACAATATCAGCTTTGGAAGACTTCTACAGCCTACTGAAGACCACAACATTATTGGAAGTTAAAATTAAAGAACTAAGAATTTATCCAAAGCCATTTATCAACAACCCTTGGGGAAAAGTCTTATCGTTGATTGACACTATAGAATAATTGATCAGACACTCTGATAATGGATTGGACATACTTATAAAGTAACTGTATACATTAAGATCTGTTATAGTGTCAGGTTAATGTAAATAGTGTACATAGTTATTTAAGATGTTATGTATAAATACTATGGAATTCATTCAAATGTATTTGAAAAAAAAAAATTTGAGGAAAAAATTAATCATGATGGTAGAGCAAAGTCTTCCCTTTGTAAATGCACGTTGACTAAAATATAATAATTGCCTCCACTCCCTGGATATGGAATAACACATTCAAAAGTGCACTGTCAATTTTTATAACTATGTTAGTTAAGCTGATAGGTCTATAAACAGTCAGGCAACCGCCATCTCCTCTTTTGATAATGTCTGATGTAATAGTTGTTTTTCAAATTTGAGGGTTGTATCTGTGCTGTGAAATTTCTTGAAATATGAAACTAAACAAGATCTCAGATTCCTGTTGACCTTACATGAGAAAACATTCATTAATCTTGTCAGGCCCTGCAGAGCAGTTAGGTCTTATGTAATCCAATGCTTCCTTTACCTACATCTCCTGAATAACCAGGCAAGTGCTTCCTGAACAGTTTCGTTCCATAATATTTGACCCTGTTGACATATCTGTTTTGGAAAATATTTAGCAAAGACTCCTGCTATAGCTTTATTATCAGAAATGGTTTTGCCTCCTTCAGGCAATACAATACTATTGTGAACACCCTCTTTAAACATTCTAAGATGCTTTTGAAAGGACCTATATGTTGTCTTCAGTATTTTTAGGTTATGCTTATATTTTTCTTTACTTTCCTTACCTAATGTTAAATAACCTTTAGAGTCAAAGCTAATTACAATGTAATCAAACTCAAAACACATCTAGTATAACTCAACTGCTCCACAGTTACTTGCTGAGTGGGCTCAATGGACTTAAAGATCACAGTTGAGACCCTCACCGCTATTCATAATAACATTCAAAACAATTTTTCAATAATTATTAGACTGTACAAAACAGAACCTGTAGATATCCATGAAATAAAAGCACTTCTTAAACTTAGAAATAATGCATTGAAATCTAGAAAACACAATCCAGCAATCCCAATGTCAACATTTCGCTTAAATATGCAACCTAGCAGACCAAGCCATCAGATGTCACAGGTCCAGCCCCTTAAATCTAATTAAAGCACCCCACGTCTGGAAATAATTTAATTACCTTACTGGTCAAAACGAACAATATCTAATTCCACCTTCACCCAATTTACTCCTACAGAATTCCAAAAAGAATTCATAAAGCTTCTTAATTTATCAGGCACTACTCCCGCCCATCCAAACACTGTTCCACTTCCCTCTGATTTCATTGCTTCCTTTTTCTTCAACCTAAATAACTCTAAAGGTATCTATTTTCTTCTCAAATAAATCCCACTTGCACAATCAGGCAAAAAACATTTAAAACCATGTTTCATAAACTATTGCAGAAACTTCTTATCAATTCCTCTCCCTTCTTGCACATACACAACCTATGCCTTGCAAAAAGCATCATGAAAAATATTTAGAAATCAGCCGTAGTCAAATCCTTACCCAAGCAAACCACAGTAACTGCAACATCACATTTATGTCTCATCTTCATTTTACTCACCATTGGTAAGATATTTGAACAAAATAATCTATACTCAGACAGTTGAATACATCAAAAATATAAAGTACTATCTCATAAACAGCATGGTGTTTGGACTGAACATAGCACTATGACTGCATTCTGGACATTAACAGATGAAATACTCAGTATAAAGAAAGGCCTGTTTACAGGGCCAATCTTTATTGACATACCTATTTTTTTAATCCGGTAAATCACTTCATTTTCATAAACCATATGCTAGAAGTTGGCATAAGTCAGAATGCAACCACCTGGTTCTATAACTACCTCTCCAACAGATAATTTTCTGACAATCTTGGCACCTCCATTTCTTCTAAAGCCCCATTAATAAAAATCATTTCTCATGGATAAATCCTAAACCATTACTTTCCTCCATGTTTATCAACACTTCCCTGTAATATATCTGACCTCCCAATCTTAATGTATACTGGTGACATGGAACTATCCTAATCCAGTGACTGCCTCCTTACTCTTGATTACCACCTAAAATCCAACCTTAGAAAAGTCTCAGCCTGTTTATTCTAACAAAAACTACTTTGGGACCCTTCCAAAACGAAATACATGATCTTTGACATAAAACCTAACAATTTTGCCAACTCCTTGCTTAGGAAATATAGATGACACACAGATTGAAAATGTCTGTTCCTTTACATACCTAGGAATTTGGCTAGATTCATCTCTCACTTTTCAACTCCACCTTGACAAAACCAGAATGTAAATGAATTACCTCCTAATTTGGGCCAAATAAATATTCCACTTTCCATTCTAGGTTACAAGGTCAGCCATAAGCAAAGGTATATTTCTGTCACAACTTGAACAGGGCCTGCCACTTATTGCCATAGCCTCAAAAATGAAGAAAAAATGTCAAACTCTTTACAAAAGAATTGCAGATTTATCACTCTCTTCTAGACAAGAACACCATCAGTCAATCATAGCAAAAGCCAAATGGCTTCCAGGCAGTCAGATGTCAAACCTCTACTGACCTCTCACTTATTTAAACTCCTGCACTCAGATTACTTTAACATGTTATCTGGCAAGCTCCACCAAAAATATTCTCCAACAACTTCAGAAGCCAAGACCACAATCTTCCCAACTTCAGTGTACTGGGTATAGCTTTTCTACCCTAGACCCAAAACTTTTGGGAATCTCTTCCACCTCATTTCAAATAAATGATCCCTTATTCAACATTCAAGACTGAGTTGCAGTTCCATATGTTCACACAAGCAAAATATAAATGCTTCATAACAGTACATATACTATAATACCTCTTACACCTCTGCCAATAACTCAGTCGATCACATGATTCCTGTCTGCATATAGACTTTTACCAAATCTCATTAAACAACTTATTTTCTTTTCTGTGTCCTTCATTCCCTCACTCTGTTTTATGTATTAGTGTTTCCTCTTTGTCCTCTTTCTCTTATTCTGCTCATATAATATAAGCAAATAATGGTAATCTGAACACATTACAATCTCACAAAACATAACATTTTGTTACTGAGATATTTAAAAATACTTGATGCCTGTTATATGCTCTTATGCTAACTTTACCTGTTGCACTGAGTTAATCTGTATTACTATTATGGTCTTTTCTGGGCTAAGACTGGACTTGGTCCATTGAGATCAGGGCTTTTCCTGGGTCAACAAGTTAAAATTAAATTAAATTAAATAAGATAATAAAATGATAATGTTTATGGTTACAAAACCCGTAAGTGCACTGTTATGTGATCTTTTAGGGTAGAAAGAAATACATATGCATATGTAATACCTATAGGTTCATAGGTTCATATGGAAGTGCTAAGCAATTAGTTTGCAGACCATTACAATCCTAGACAAAAATAAAATAAATAAATAAATACTTTAAAAGTTCCCTAGAGCTTCAAGGAGTATAAAATAAGACAGACTGTAGAGGAACAAGATTCTCTGTTGTTATAACAATTATTGTGTTAACGAAGACAGAAGAGAAATGGTTCTTTCAAAAACATAAAATCAAGTACAGTTTTAATTAATAATGTGTTCTTCTTACTTATTCTGCATCTTTCAATAAATGATTCACTTTGTTGGGTGGTAGATTTTAATATACATTTGGGTAACGATTGTAGAAAGAAGGAATCTATAAATGCTAGACTATTAAAAAGATATACTGAGTCAGGAAGAAATGCCAGCAGAGAGGATTTGTTAAAACAAAATCTGATTACACTTTTATATATTTTTTTTAAATTGGAGAAGTATAAAGTTAATGTTTTATATTATAACATTTCTGATCTCAGGACATTATTGAAGTGAAATGATGATCTGTAAGAGACCACTAAGAAGAACTGTGTTAAAATCAATTGTAATGTGGTTAAAAAGAAAAGTACAAATGGAGAAGTTATGTTGAGATCTCTTAGAAATGTGATTTTTTTTTAAATAAAAATGATCTCAGTGGTAGGAAGTTCTTAAAGACATTTTTAATTTATCACCAAAAAATGCTGGCAGTGGTTCAGAGCAGGAACAATGCCAGTATATGGTTCAATATATCAATTTAATGAAAAAGGACAATTTATATATTGAACCGTATACTGGCGTTTTTCTGCTGTGGACCACTGCTAGCATTTTCTGGTGATACTTTTTGTCTTGGCATATCAGTGGTTTGCTTCCTTGGGTATCATTTGCTTCTTTATTGCTACTAACATTTTTAATTTAGAATATAAAATGTAAAAAAAAAAAGACTAGGAGGAGAAACAAAGGAGGTGATTATGCCCGGATTATGAGGAATTATGTAATGCCCTGGAAGATAATTCTGTGGAAACATAAATATTTATTAGAAAATGGAGGCCGAATGAAAGGCCTGAGGAATCAAAGATTTGCTTCTGAAAGTGAAATATCAGTGGTTTCCTAATAGTTTGGGGGAAAAGAAAAAGAGGGTATGAGAAGAAATAATGAGTTTAATGAGTTCAGATGCAGCAACAGATTTTTTTTTTTTGGTCAAAAAGAAATTAAGGAAGTAGCACATAATTAGTTACATAGACTTCATTGTGGTAAGAAATATGGAAAATGAAAATCCCTGGGCTGGAGGATACAGAGGTCCTGAATAAAAAGGCAGAGTTACAAAAGTGAGGGAAGGCTTACAAATGCAAACTGAAAGAGGCTTCTAGCGCTCATTGGTTAGTATTTCTATTTTATGATTGCAGGAAGACTGGCAATTAGAAAGTATGATATACTTACTCGCTGAATGGTTTATAGAGTGAGAAATAAGTACACATTTTCTTAGGATGGACTGCAAAATGTATTTATAAAAATAACAAGAAAAATAATCACAATAATTAGTGACTATTTCCATATTAATACAAATGGTTAGTGAATATTTTGACATTAACACAAGAAAAGTTATCAGGGAAATTAAATGAACTTGAGGTTTAGGCCCTAGAAAGAATTAAAAATGAAAGAAGTTTGCGGTGATACTAAGGGAATTTTTGAGTTGTTCTGAGAAAAGAGCTGAAGCTAAGTTAATGAAATATATTATATCCAAGGTACAGCCAAGGCTTTTTATAATGTGGCTGATAGTGAGGTCGCATCCCAAGTTAGGGAAAAGATGTAGAAACTTTGTGGTGGAAAAAAAATATAAAGGCTTAGATAAGGTCAGAGGAAAAGTAGGTTTTTGGTAGGAAGACAAAGACATGGAACAGAGTTCTGTAGGTGGTGTTTACTCAGCTTGGTACTTTTGGATTGATGGTAAAAGTATTTATGAAGCAAATTGTTATGCTGATATAAATATGAGTTGTTTTCTGGGAGAAAAATTGGGATTTGAACATCAATTAGATATTTATTTAACATTTGTTTACCGGGAAAGTCCAAATTGGAACAAAGCCAATTTTCAGCGGAGGCCTGGGGAGAAATGCTCCAGATGCATGTCTTTGCAATGTGGGAGGAAACCGGAGCTCTTGGAGAAAACCCACGTGAACACAGGGAGGACATGCAGACTCCACACAGAAGGCATTCCAGCCAAGAATCAAACTGGAGAACTTCTTGCTATGAGGCGACAACTCTACCGCTGCACTACTGTGCCATCCCCTATATACAGACAAGTTATTCAGACAACTGCACTGAAACAACAGACTGAGGGAGAGGGAGTGCCCCCCCCCTACTTTTGCGAGATCATCTTGTCTTGTCTAGCCCCTGTGACAGCTTCAACAATTAAAAATAAAATTCTGTGGTGGTGGCAGCTTCCATGCGTGCATTGTGGATTTAAACACAGTCCGTGCCAAACACAGTCCATACTTAGGCACGAAATTTAAACTTCCATTGAGTGAGGTAAGGGCCTACCTTTGTTGTTGCTCAAGGTACAGCTCTTAAGGACAGTGTGTTTCAGGCACACATTTTCTCCCGACAGGTAAGGAAAATGTTGTTGTTTTCTGCTCGTGTGTGTGTGTGTGTGTGTGTATGTGTGTGTGTGTGTGTGTGTGTGTGTGTGTGTGTGTGTGTGTGAAATGCCCCAGTTAGGTATACCTGGTGGTTAGCGTTACTCAGGCTCAAATTCTGTACTTTAGGTTTAAGAAACAAGAGCCTGAATTCTCTGCCCATACCACCACTTGTTATTCAAGGAGTTGAGTCCAGAGCTCTCAACTGTCCAGATTTTCACAAAATATTTGGCCCATACTTTTCGTCTGTTCCTCTTATAATTTGTGGTTTTCTGTCAAATTAATGAGAACTGAATTCATTAAATAATGATAGCCCTTTAAGTTTCAGTCTTCCTATCTTTCAGGAAAAACATGGTACCACAAAACACTTTATTTTAGCAGCTTTCTAAGATTATACAAGCAATGTTTAAAATGTGTCCCTGGTTTTGGGCCTTTGCCCTCCCCCAATACATTTTGTCTTTTTCTAGATTTCTTGTGCTGCAAAGCTGAGAGATTTAGTTGAGTGTCAAGTGGATTTTACAAGGATCTGAGAGCTTTAGGGGAGTAGAAGTTTAGTGCTGCTTATGCCAAGCCTGCTTGCATTGTTAGTAGTACAACAGGCACTTGCTTTTGATGCAGAAGGCTGTGGGTTCTATTCCCCTAGTATGCAGATAGATCACAGATACTATACTGTGTTGTACTTTAAAGGGAGTAGATGCTACAGTCCTGTGAATATCCTCATTTGGAGGACTTACCTAGTAACTATGAACCTGTTATCAGTTTGTCATCCATTCCCTATTGCAATATTACTAGCTTATCATTTTTTTAATGTAACATAGGCAATTTATTCTTCAAGGGCAACAGGCACTTTATTTGTAGATGAAACGGTGATAGTGTAGTGTACTGACTCACCAGATGCGCAGTAGCAAGCACCACCCAAAACCCTCCCCCATTGTGGTACGTCACTTGGAAGTATACAATATTCATCCGGTATGAATGAATATTTATTATGTTTCCGAACTGTACAATGCCACAATTTTTTTTCAAAACAGCAGGTTTTGAAAACAGGGATTAGAAGTATGCCTGTAATCATATTTATACCTGTATATTTATAGTACACCTTTATTGCCTTGCTTAGTATAAACAGTTGGATGTTAGGATTGTATCACCTTGGTTTGGGTCCTATTGACTGTAACCTTATTATTGCCAAATTGTATACGCGGACAGTAACTACTGACTTATGAGTGCATTAGTTAAGGTCATACTGAGACCATAATGCACTGCTGTTTAAAAAAAGTGCTGCTTTGTTTCTTTCCTGGATCGCTGTTTAGCCAGCATCTTCCTGGTTCGCAGACCCCAGTGTAAATAAATTGTCATTGGTGGAGCGTTGCATAGCATCTTAGGGCTTATGTGTTTTGGAGGAATGACTTTTAAAGCTGTATGTGTGCCTGTGTTGTGGAGGTGGTGTGCATATGTTAGGGCACACTTTTTGTAGACATTGAGGTTCTAGTTTATTCAGATTATTTATGCTGGTTGTTCAACAAAACAAAAACATTTAGAAAGATTAGAAGGTAGTGGCTGGCAAGCTGCCCAGTGATGTATGTGGAACAGTTTTATGGGGCGATGGGGAAAAAAGATTTTAATTCTGGTTAAGTAGGACTGCCGTGATGCCTTTCCATTAGGTGGGGAAGGACAGTGAGAGCTTACTGCACATATTAGTGTTCTGCTGTACAGCCGTGTGATAATGCAGATTTGGTCAGAAAAAATTCATTTTGTCAACACAGGTTTCGTTTAGGTTCAGTATCCCTTTTCTGTCTTGTGATTGTGGGTGGCTGTCTCATATGAAAAACATTGCTTTAATTTCTAACTGGGGAGTAAGGAACTTTTGATAACTTGTTGAGATGAAACTGCACTAAAACTCTGCACGTGATATTTTTAATTAATTGTATGCATGATGTCACTGAGGAAATCATAATAGAAAGACAGAAGATGATAAAGGAAAGATTAAAACAGTAGTGAAATGAAAAAAACATAAATGATATCTTATGTACTGTATGCTATAAGGCAAGTAAGTAATTTTGGTAAGGTGTATCTTTTCACTGAGAAATTTTAGACTAGGCTGATGAATACATTATTCGAGGTGGTTTGTGAGTATTAGTTAAACCCAATCAGAAGGAGAGTTTTGAACAACACTGAAGGCTGGGTTGTATTAATATGGAAAAGCCAGTAGTTTTACTTAGCCTCTTTACAAATGGTTAATATAATAAGTTGACACTGATAAAGACCACATGGGTCAGTCTTTACCCATGGGTAACGTGGGTAATGGCAACTTACATTATGAAGCAAATGAAAGTAAAAGAAAAGTATATGAGAAGAACAGTGTGGTACAGAAATGAAATGTTAGAGGGAAATGTGTGGGTGAAAACATACAAGAAAAATTTGTATGAGGAGCTTGCAGAACAATAAGGAAATGATGGGGAGTTGTATCTGAAGACTATAGGATAGATTCTAAGGAGGATGAGCTTAGTTGTGAAGTACAGTACAAGGGAAAGGAAGGTGTGTATTCTCTGGACGGTGAAACCTTGCAGTATGTTTTTATTTTCAAGGAGTAGGGGATTTTAATTAGCTAATAATATGAGAGATGCTGATTTTGCAAAAATGAATATGGTCAGTATTATGTGGGGTTCTTTCTTTCTAGAAATAAAATTAGCAAGACACGTAGATAAATGTTTTAGAAGACATGCTCAGTCTATTTGGAATTGGCCCCTTGAAAATGCTTTGCGATAAATTAGTAGAAAAGATATGCAGATGTTTACATTTTGATGTAATTGGACTTTTAGGGTGAGTATTAACATTACTGTTACTTTGGTAGGAAGGAATAGCCAGGTAAAATAGATATTTTTTCTTATCTTTTTCTCTGGCTTTGTAGGTGAAATACATTTGTAGTATCATGGAACTTGTTAGTAAAAAATACTCATTTTCATAAGTAATGTATGATTTTATTTACTTATTTTATTTGTTTTACATCTGTTAACTGGCTAGGTGAACTCATATAAGGACCTTTTTCAGTCAATGACCTGAGCTGTACAGCATTTATAAGCATATATTAAAATATTTTAAAGTAGTATTGAAAGGTATAATAATACAGTTATAAAAATAAACCAAAACAAGAAGTTGCTGCAATTATAAAATGTTTGGTTATACGGTTTAAGACACACATATGCTGTACAAGCTATGCATTTATGTCAAACACAGAATAATATATACAATTTAAGTAAATAAGTAAATAAAATCATACATCACTTATCAAAATGAGTATTTTTACTAACAAGTTCCATGATACTACAAATGTATTTCACCCACAAAGCCAGAGCAAAAGATAAGAAAAATATATAGATATTTTACCTGGCTATGCCTTCCTGTGTACCCTCTATGTAAATAGTGTATATAGGTTCCCATCCCTACTCTCTGCAAATGGCTCTACATGCAAATGGCTCTTTGACCTTGAACGTAAAAATGAATCATCGTCTAGTTCTTCTTCTTTTCCTCTACCAGTCTTTTTTATTCTTTTCTCCTCCTCATTGCACTACTTCTCATTTGATTATTATTTTATGTATTTCATGTGTATGCGTTCTTTTGCATTATTTTATGCAAATTGTGCAAATGTATATTCCATGCTTGCTTGTTTTAATTGTTTAATTGTGCAATTGTTTTTAATATGGAGCTTTTCTCTCCGGGCCTCCACTGAAAATGGGCACTTTGGGCCCAGTGGACCTCCCCGGTTATCCAACTGGAAATAAATAAATAAATAAATTTAATACATGAATTCCTATCTAATGAATGTAGTGCAAGACATAACACAGCATGTATTAATATGTGCTGTGCAATACATCAATTACAATATACAATGATGCACAGTTAAACCTAGATTGTTAGAACAGTAGCATTTATAGGAGTCTTTTAAGTGTTCTTTAAAGTGTTCTTTTAGGTTTTTCATAAACATTGTATATTCAGTAGTATTTCTAATATCTTGTGGTAAACTGTTTCACATCTTTAATATCTTCCTAAGATACCACCTACTCAGGCAGATAGGAGCTTGTTTGACATTTGTCAAAGGATATCACTACAGGACTGGACAATAAGAACAGCACTGCAGTGTCATTTCTGGAAAAGGAATCTAAGCAGCTAATGTGGGAATAAAACTCATAGCTTTTGTATTTTCTAGGTATCAAAGCCAAGTATGCAACCTTTTGTGCCACTAACACTATTCTGCATAAAACATAGCAGAGTGTCAGGAAAAGAAGTAATTCCTTAATTTGCATAAAAATGTATTTACAAATACTAGATTAATCCCTGCCACAAGTATGAGACTTTACTGGAAGACCTCATAAAGTAAAAAAAAAAAAATAGAACAAATTCACTTCCCAAATAATGGACTCCAAAACTTGTTCTTATTCGAGTAAAGAATTTCTGCAGGAGGGGGTTTAACGCTTCCACACCCCCAGCAGGAGGTCTGTGTCCCACACTCCTGCTAATCACATACACTGAATCTGGGGTCAGTGTACATTACAGTAGAGGGGAATTCACCAAGAAACTTCAAAATCAGACTTAGAAAACATTTCACATTCTGCCTTATACTCCTCCAGCTCTGGGGAGTTTCAACATACCCCCCTTCAAAACATGCTGTTGTACAGTCTCATCATTTTCAAGCTTGCAATTATTGTCTCTGGAATTACCACTATTATCAATGTTGAACCGCATATGGTTAATGATAAAATATGTAAATAGAGTTTGTTCTGTGACACAATAATATATTTGCCCACAAATAGCTCTGTGTTTATTTTGAGTATCAGTAATTTTCTCCAAAGTGAAGCATCTGACATCAAAGCTAACAGGACATGCCTGAATCATGGCAGCTGGGATGACAACAGTTTTTATTAGATCTTTATTATGCCATATGATTCTTGATGTTTATGCTGACTTGAAGGTTTTGCCTTTTTGTGCAGCTGAAAGTGCCTTGATACATTTTATGTGTGGTCATATTTCTAACAGTAGAGGACACCTAATAAATCAAGGACATTAATGTTGCCTGCTCCATCACTGATAAGGAGAATTTGAAAGTAAATGAAGAAAATGCAGAGTATTTCACAGCTCCAGTCCTGCAGCCTTTGATGTGTTAAAGTATTTATCATACTTTAAGAGATGGCCAAGCCTCTTGTCACTGGCTCCTGATATGCTAATGAAGGTCTTCAGAGAACAAAGAGACTCTGGCTCTGGGAATGAAGACAGCCAGCCTAACCACAGGGGTTCACTGCTTACAAATGAAATCATCCTCTCATTATTTCAAGTTCCTTACATTCAGCACAGTTGTCCTCATGAAGTGCAGTTTATTTAGCTCTCTGGATATTAAGTCCTTAAATCACAGAATACATTGATCTCTTGTATTTATTTTTTATTGTGCTGATAATTTGATAAAGTAAGCAATCCAGTTTTCTGACACTGCTTGAATGAAGTGATAATATACAACAGTAACAAGTAGTTACAATGTATATGCATTCAATAGTTAAAAAAAAAAATAAGTATAAGATAGAAAGTATAAAGGATAGCTTTCCTATGCTGATTTAACTTTAAAAACAAAATTATTTGTCCACTAAAATATTATTTATTTATTTACCAGGAAATTCCAACTGGACACAGGTCCTTTTTCAGTGGAGGCCCACGGAGAAAAGCTCCACAGAAAGAACATGGTAGATGGTAAACAATAACAATCAAGGTAGTTATACAGTAGAGGTGATAATAACATGGAGAAATACAGGAGCAAATTAGGTACAATTGAGTAGTAAGCTCTAATTACAAACATTGAAAAATAAGAAGTAAAACACAGAGCTACACATTTTCTAGACAGTGACTAGATAACAATAATAGACTAAAAGATAACTAAATCCTGGAAGGATTAACAAGCAGTGAGTATTCTTCAGTTCAGTTTTATAGTGATAGAGGGGATACTCTATCTAAATCTGGGAAAGGAGGGTTTATTAGACAGGGATTGGACAAGGACAACGCCAGTAAGAGATTAAGTGAGATTTAAGTGCAGCCTTGAAAATACTACAGGAAGGAAGGGTAGTTATAGTTTCATAGTTTCATAGTATAGTACTAGGCTATCTGCCCTGGGGCATTTGTAAGCCTAGCCATAGTGATGTGGCTTTTGCCACCCCATGAAATGGTACAAAAATGTACAGAATAAATCTAGAATACTGTGCCTCTGTCTAGTAGTGACACAATGAAGGTCCCCTTATATAATAGAATTAGTTTACTGTGCCCCTGTCTAGCAGTGACACAGATGTGACCCCTGGGGTAAACTTACAATCTCCCATCCACTCATCAAGATTTCTCTTGAAGAGAGTCAGTGAGGGGCTCTGCCTAATATGAACTGGGATCCTGTTCCAAAGCATGGGAAGCCTCTGGGTTATGAATCTATCCCTCCAGCATGTTCTATTCATACTTGTGCCGAGGTTTAAGTCTTTAGCTCTCATGGTCCTGATGGATTTGGATTTTTTGAGGTGGAGCATGTCCATCAGATCCTGATTGGACATGGCCTTGTACGTCAGGCAGAGATCACCTCTGAGCAGGCGGTATGCTACTGAATAGAGCTGAAGTTTCTTTAGTCTGGCAGAATAAGACATATATTGGAGACCCTTGATCCTTTTGGTGAGGTACTTTTGTGGTCTCTCCAGCTGTTGCCAAATGCCGGGTGAGGTACATACCAAATGGGGCATTGTACTCAATCATGGGTCTGATGAGGGAGGAATATAGGGGTACAATGACATCCATGGATCTGGATGTGAATCCCTTCATGATGAGGTGTGCAAGGTAGAATGTTTTTCTAACTACTTTGGCAATGTGGGTGTCAAATGAGAGGTCGCTGTCTACTTGGGTCCCTAGGTCTCTGATTACTTTTTCCGTACTCAGTGGGTTGCTGTCTATGTGATAATTTGTGGGTACTTTGTTTTTTCCAAAAGGGATGACTATACATTTTTTGGCATTTAGTTTAAGGCCGTGACTACGGCACCAGTTGTCCATTTCAGTGAGGCCTTTTTGTAGGATGTGTGTGTCTGCTGGTGTATCGACTATGGCGCCTAGTTTGCAGTCATCTGCGAACTTTGTCAGCCACAGCCCTCCCATGTTTGCTTTAACATCTGAGAAATAAATGCCGAACAAGAGGGGTCCCAGGACAGATCCCTGTGGGACACCACTTGTAACTGGCTTGGAGTCTGACATTGCTCCAGCAATTTTAACTTTATGGGTTCTGTCCTTTAGCCAGTTTGCAACCCATCTAGTGACATAAGGGTTTACTTTTAAGCTGTTTAGCTTATCTATGATGCCTGAGTGGGGTATTGTGTCGAAGGCCTTAGCCAAGTCCAGGTATGTTGTATGGACTGCTTTGCCCTCATCAATGGCTCTAGTGACTGTTTCGAAAAAGTCAACCAGGTTTAAAAGGCAGGATCTGCCCTTTACAAAGCCGAATTGGGTGGGGTCAAGTGTCTGTAGGTCCCCTATGTCTCTGTTTATGAGTTCCATAATGATTCTTTCCATAGCTTTGCAGACCAGGCTAGTTAAGCTTATGGGGCGGTAGTTTCCAGGGTCTGTAGAGGCACCCCCCTTGTGGAGTGGGACCACTGTTGCTGTATGCCAGTGTTCAGGTACATATCCTGAAGTAAGGCTAAGGTTAAATAGCATTTTTATGTGTGGGTTTAGCTCCTCTTGGAGTTCACGTAACACGCACCCCGGGATACCGTCAGGTCCCATTGATGCTGTGTTTTTTGCTTTGTTTAGGGCGGTTTTCACTTGGACATCTGAGATGACAGGAAGATTACATTCAGCTGGGATAAGTATTTATTCTTTATGGGGTGAAGTAGGGGAGAAATTTGCACTGAACCTGTCAGCCAGAATGTTAGCAATATCTGTGGGTTCAGTGTATTTTTTGTTGTTGTGAACCAACTCTGAGCATATCTGAGTGTTTCCGCCCAGGTTTCTAACATAGCTGAAGAAGGCTTTGTGGTTATCTTTAGTGTCCTTAGCGATTTTTCTCTCAAAGTTTGCCTTGGATGTTTTTATGAGAGAACGTAGTTTTCTGCTAATGTTGATCAGAGATGTCTTCCCTTCATGGGATTTCGCTCTGACGTGCAGTAGCTTCCTTCTTTTGTTATACAATTTGTTTATGGCTGAGGTCCACCAGACAGGACGCTTACATTTGGTGGAGAGGGACTTGGATTTGTTTGGGATTGCATGATCCATGCATTCTTGGAGATGTCCATAGAAAGCATTTGTGAAGGATTCGGCATTGTGGGATGTGGTATCCACTGGCACAGTGGGCTTAAAGGATACCATCTCAGTCTTAAGAAGAGTGAAGTCTGCTTTTGAGAAGTTTTTCACTGTGGTCTTTTGTGCTGGGGGTGGAGGTGGGATATGTTCATAGGTTCATAGGTTCATAGGTTCATACTAGGCTATCTGCCCAAGGGCATTTATAAGCCTAGCCCATAGTTATGTGGCTTTCGCCACCCCTTTAGTTTGAATAAAAACTATGCCTATCATTTTTCTGTGCCTCTGTCAAGCAGTGACACTGAAGTAATCCCTGGGGTATATCTGCGATCTCCCATCCATTGGTCAAGATTCCTCTTGAACAAGGCCAGCGAGGTGCTCTGCCTCACATGTACCGGGATTTTGTTCCACAGCATAGGGAGTCTCTGGGTGATGAATCTGTCCCTCCAGCACGTTCAATTTATAACCGTGTCAAGGTTTAAGTCTCCCGCCCTTGTGGTTCTGAGGGATCTAGATTTTTTGAGGTGAAGCATATTCATCAAATCTGGGTTTGACATGGCCTTATATGTCAGGCACAGGTCACCTCTGAGCAAGCGGTATGAGACTGAATAAAGCTGGAGTTCTTTCAGTCGGGCAGCATAAGACATATTTTTGAGACCCTTTATCCTTTTGGTGAGGAACTTTTGGGGCCTTTCAAGCTGCATCAGGTGTCTGGTCAGATACATTCGAATGGGGCATTGTACTCAATCATAGGTCTAATGAGTGATGAGTACAGGGGACGATGACCTCCCTTGATCTAGATGTGAATCCCTTCATGATCAGGTGGGCGATATAGAAGGTTTTCCTAACTACTTTAGCAACATGAGTGTCAAACGAAGACTACTGTCAACTTGGGTCCCCAGATCCCTGATGACTTTTTCTGTGCTCAGTGGATTGTCACCTATATGGTAGCTAGGGTAACCTTGTTTTTCCCGAAGGGTATGACTATGCATTTTTGGCGTTTAACTTCAGGCCATGGCTCTGGCACCAGTTATCCGTTTCTGTGAGGCCCTTCTGGAGGATATCTGTGTCAGATGTGTTTTCGACTATGGCCCAGTTTGCAGTCATCTGCAAACTTTGTCAGCCATAACCCTCCTGTGTTTGCTTGTACTTCAGAAAAGTAGATGCCGAACAAGAGTGGACCCAGGACTGAGCCCTGTGGGACACCACTTGTGACAGGCTTTGAGTCTGACATGGCTCCAGCAACTCTGACCCTGTGGGTTCTGTCGCTTAGCCAGTTTGCAACCCATCTTGTGATGTATGGGTTTACATTCAAGCTGATGAGTTTTTCTATGATACCTGAGTGGGGTATTGTGTCGAAGGCCTTTGCCAGGTCGAGGTAGGCTGTATGGACTGCCTTTCCCTCATCAATGGCCTTGGTGACTGTCTCGAAAAAGTCAACCAAGTTTAAGAGGCAGGATCTGCCTTTGACAAAGCCAAACTGGGTTGGATCCAAAGTCTGCAAGTTCCCTATGTCTTTATTTATGAGTTCCATTATGATCCTCTCCATGGCTTTGCAGATAAGGCTTGTCAAGCTAATGGGGCGGTAATTTCCAGGGTCTGTGGAGGCACCGCCCTTATGAAGTGGGACCACAGTCACCGTCGCCACTCCTTGGGCACGTATCCTGAGGTGAGGCTAAGATTAAACAGCTGTCCTAACTGTGGGTTTAATTCCTCGTTGAGTTCATGAAGCACACAGCCGGGGACACCATCCGGTCCCATGGATGCTGTGTTTTTTGTCTTAGTGAGGGCAGTTCTCACCTGGGCGTTGGAGATGTTTGGGGGCTACAATCCTCTGGAATAGCTATCTCTCCTTTTGGGGAGGGGGAGAAGTTTGCACTGAACCTGTCAGCCAGTATGTTAGCAATGTGTGTAGGTTCAGTAATTTTCACATCATTTTGAACTAATTCTGAGCATATCTGGGAGTTTCCTCCTAGGTTTCTAACATAGCTAAAGAAGGCCTTATGATTGTCTTTAGAGTCCTTGGCGATTTTTCTCTCAAAATTTGCCTTGGATGATTTTATGAGAGCTCTTAGTTTTTACTTATAATGATCAAAGGTGTCTTACCTTTCAAGGATTTTGCTCTATCTTGTAGTAGCTTCCTCCTTTTGTTGTAGAGCTTGTTTATGGCTGGGGTCCACCAGACTGGACGCTTGCCTTTGGTACAGAGAGTCTTAGTTTTGTTTGGGATTGCCTGATCCATGCAGTCCTGTAGGTGCTGGTAGAAGGCATTTGTAAGTGATTCAGCGGTTTGAGTAATGTTTACCACTGGCTCAGGGGCCTTAAAGGAGACCACACTAGTTTTTAGAAGTGTGAAATCGACTTTTGAGAAGTTTTTCACTGTGGTCTTTTTAGTTTCAGGTGGGGGCGGGATGAGGACCTCCAGTGAGATTAGTTTATGATCTGATCTCACCAGTGAGGGGTATACTTCCGGTGTTGAACATTTTGATCCCATGTTCGTGATGATGAGATCAAGTATGTTTTCACCTCTTGTGGGGATGGTGACTAGTTGTTCCATGGCATTTGAGTTTATGAACTCCAGGAATCTTTGGGTTAGAGTGTTCGGGCTTGAGTAGTGTTCCCAGTCTATATTAGGGTAGTTGAAGTCACCTAGTATGATGGTGTTTGGAGATACATTTATCCCTCCAATGTTTTCAGGAAGGCCATGTGAGGTTCCTGAGTTTGAGAGGGTGGCCTGTAACATGCTACAAATTGCAGAGCAGTCTTGCCTATGGTTAATTGCACCTGGATGGTCTCAGATGCATCGTGCGTTGCCACCAACCTTGAGGTGTGGGTGTCCTTTATGAATATGGACACCCCCCCTCCTTTCTTGGTGTTGTCCGGATTTTGGGGCCGGAACGTATGATATGAGGTGAAACCTGTTAGTGCTGGGGTGCTCTCAGGAGCCTTGAACCAGGTTTCTGTCACAGCACAGACATCGATGTTCTCCATATTGAGAAGGGCCTCGAGTGCGTGCATCTTGAGATTGAGACTTCTGGCATTGAGCAGCATTACCCTTAGTTTTTTTCCTTTTTGGTGTTCTAGGGTGGTAGGTTTAGAATTTGAGCCTTGCCTAAAAAAGGCACTATGGGGGTGGTACATCCAGGGTGATTAGTTTGTGGTCAGATCTCACTAGTGAGGGGTATACTTCCGGTGTGGAGCATTTTGTCCCCATGTTTGTGATGATCAGGTCTAGTATATTATCTCCCCTAGTGGGAGAGGTGACTAGTTGTTCCAGTGCATTTGAATTTATGAATTTCAGGAACCTTTGGGCTAGGGTATTAGGGCTAGAATAATGTACCCAATCTATGTTTGGGTAGTTGAAGTCTCCCAGTATGATGGTATTTTGTGATACATTCATATCCTCCAATGTCTTCAGGAAGGCTGAGTGGGGTTCTTGAGATTGGGAGGGTGGTCTGTAACATGCTACCAGTTGTATAGCAGTTTTGCCTATGGTTAGTTGCACCTGTATGGTCTCTGATGCTTCATGTGTTGCTACTAACCTGGAGGTGTGGGTGTCCTTTATGAATATGGACACTCCCTCCCTTTGTGGTTCGGCCCGGTTTTGGGGCGAAAAGCATGATACGAGGTATAGCCTGGTAGCTGGGGTGCTCTCAGGAGCCTTGAACCAGGTTTCAGTTACTGCACAGACATCGATGTTCTCCATGCTGAGGAGTGCATCAAGTGCCTGCATCTTGAGATTTAGACTTCTGGCGTTGAGCAGCATTACCCTTAGTTTTTTTCCATTTTTGTTTTCTAAGGAGGTGGGTTTGTCTTTTGAGCCTTGCCTAAAAAAGGCACTATGGGGGTGGCAAGAGCCTTAGCCAATATCCGGAAGCCCAGTGGTGACAGGTGTAAGCCATCCCTTGCGAAGCAGCGTGGCTTGTCCAACATATCATCCCAGTAGTGGGAAGGTTGTTCCAGAGCTTGGATATAGCGCAGGAAAATAGTGCTTCACTTGCTGAGTTTTTGGCTTTGGTGACCTGGAGTAGATTTTTGTTGCAGGAGCGTAGTGGTCTGGAAGAGTGGTAGGGTTGGAGAATTGTAGGGAGCGATGGAATTTGGAGAGGGTGGTTTACTAATTAATGAGCAAAGGTGAGTTGAGTTTGGTGTAGAAGTTGTGGGAGTTCAAGCCAGTCAAGGTCTCTAAGGGAGACACAGTGGCGGCTGTGGTAAGAGGCACCAGTGGCAAATTTTGTGATTTTATTGTAGCAGGCTTCAAGTTTGTTTAGGTCTGACTGTCTAAGATTTGTAAGTATGGGTGATGCGTAGAGTAGGGTGGAGATTAGTTGGGAATTGGTGATAGAAATTAAAACAGAAAGTACAGATTCATACCATAATGTCTAATAAACATCCAAGTAAGTCAGTAGGCTTACTGTCCAATTTCGTACTCTTTAAGGTGACTCATTTTGTATTTTTGTTTTCGTGTTTTGCTGTTATTAACATCTATCCTTTTTATAAGCATAGATTTTGACACTGTCTAGCTCTGATGGCCTCTTTTTATTTTTCTGTATCTAAATTTGGCAACTGGGAAATAAAGGCTGTTGAGTTAGCACTCCTGTCTGTTCAGGTATGACCTGGCTGGAATGGTGGATAAAGATGTAGAACATCATGTATTCGTAACGTACACAATACCAAAACCAAATCTGGCAGTGAAGAAAAGAAGAGCAATGCGTATTAACAAAATGGGGGGGGGGGGTATTATTAAACACTTATCTCAGAGTGTTCTCCACATTCATTCATTTTCAATAACTGCTTTCTTTTTTAGCACATTCATTGTCTGCTGACACTATTCTGCCTTGCTGATCATGTGTAGTAACTTTATATACTAAATTCACCACTGAGTATGTGAACATAAGTCACGCGAGTGATGAATGCCTGACAAACACTTTACAGTCTCTCTGTCTGTGATATATTTATAACGTTGCATGTCAGCCTATGAAAACAGTACACTTTATTAATGTTTAGTTGTTTACTTATGTTTGCTGGTGCTTCAGTACACTGCATTATAGGTTCATAGGTTCATAGGTGTATACTAGGCTAACTGGAACCTTTATAAGCCTTGCCCCTAGGATTATGCTGGCATCATGCTACCTGACCTTAGTTACAGGTGCCTCTGTTGAGTAGAGCCACTGAAGTGATCCCCGGGGTGAATTTTCTATTTCCCATCAACTCATCAAGCTTTCTCTTGAAGGGGGCCAGTGAGGTGCTCTGTTTGACATGTATGGGAAGTCTGTTTCATAGCATGGGCAGTCTCGGGGTTATGAACCTATCCCTACAGCATGTTCTGTTGATTGTAGTAATGAGGTTGAGGTCTCTGGAGCTTGTGGTGTGGAGGGATTGGGATTTCTTTAGATGTAGCATTTCTAACAAAGCTGGGTCAGACATGGCTTTGTAAGTGAAGCAGAGATCGCCTCTAACTAGGCGATATAAGACAGAGAATAGTTGGAGTTTTTTGAGTCTGTCCATATAGGACAAGTGTTTAAGGGCTAGGAGCCTCTTTGTGAGGTACTTTTGTGGCCTCTCCAGTTGTTGCAGGTGAAAATTGAGGTACATGCCAAATGGGGCATTGTACTCAATGACTGGCCTAATGAGGGAAAAGTAGAGGGATACAAACCCCTTAGTAATGAGATGTGCCACATAGAAGAACTTTTTGACCACAGTGGCAATGTGGTGGTTCAAAGAGAGGTTGCTGTTAACCTGTGTTCCCAGATCTCTTATAACTCCTTCTGTGTTCAGTGGACTACCATCGATATGGTAATTAATGGGAACTGGGTTTTTCCCAAAGGGGATGATGGCACATTTTTTGGCATTGAGCTTAAGGCCATGGTTCTGACACCAGTTGTTGGTCTCAGTGAGGCCTTTGTGTAGGATGCCAGCATCACTTCAGGAGTTAATAATAGCTCCCAACTTGCAATTGTCTGCAAACTTTGTCAGCCAGAGTCCCTTCATGTTAGCCTGGACTTCAGAGAAGTAGATACCAAACAGGATAGGACCCAGGACCAAACGCTGTAGGACTCCACTTGTGACTGGTTGGCAGTCTGACTTGGAGTCAGCAACTTTCACACTGTGGGTTCCATCTGTGAGCCAGTTTGAAACCCACCTAGTGATATAGGGGTTGATGCCTAGCTTAGTGAGTTTTTCTATGATTCCTGAGTGGGGAATGGTATCAAAGGCCTTGGCCAGATCAAGGTAGACTGTATGAACCACCTTGCCTTCATCCACAGCTCTGGTGACTGACTCAAAGAAGTCGACCAAGTTGAGCAGGCATGATCTACCTTTCACAAAACCAAACTGTATGGGAACCAGAGTTTGGAGATTCCCTATATCCTTGTTTATTAGGTCCTGACAGAAAAACAAACCTCCAAGCAGGGATCCTCCACTGTTCTCTCAACTTCCTTTGCCTGTCCTACGAAATTGGCCAAACGTTTGGCCTGCAGTGTATAACCTAACCTGAAGCCTCCCACCATTCCAAGATTTCCTGGCTTCCTGACAGAAAAAAGAACATCCAAGCAAGGATCCTCCACTGTTCTCTCAACTTCCTTTGCTTGTCTTATGAAATTGGCCAAATATTTTGCCTACAGTGCATAACATAACCTGAAGCCTCCCACCATTCCAAGATTTCTTGGCTTCCTGACAGAAAAAAGAACCTCCAAGCAGGGATCCTCCACTGTTCTCTCAACTTCCTTTGCCTGTCCTACAAAATTGACCAAAAGTGTATGTATCCTAATGGGAATGATACTGTAACCTTCCTTAATCTGCTGGCTGGCTTAAATGGAGGCAAGTTCATTTGATTAGGAGGGTCAGAGGTATTCCCTTCCTTCCTTAATCTGCTAGCTGGCTTAATGTTTTGTCTTCCAGAAAGAAGCTGCTATATTTTGTACTTCTTAGAAACCCACTTCAGACATTCTCATTCAGATTACAGCACTAAGGAATGTTAACCATGACATTGTATAATGACTGTCAGTAACTTAATATTATTTTATATTATATAAACAATATGCTCTAGTGACACAAGCCAAGGAAGTACAAATGTAACATCATCATCAGCCCCTTTTTACCATTTTTATAAGGGGTCAGGCTGTCACATCAGCTATTATCACCTCTTTCTTTTTGGAGCTACTCTGTCTGTCTTCTTCGTCTGTCATGTCCAAATATCATATGTCATCGCTAATGCAATCCAGCCAGCTCTTGCCTGGATCTCTTCATCTCCTTTTGCCTTCTTCTTGTATTTCCTAATTTTTTTCTTTCTTTTCTTACCAGATTATATGTTCATAGGTAGGTACTAGGCTATTGGCCCTAGGGCCTATATAAGCCTAGCCAAAAAGGTACCATGGTTTTCACCACCCAAGAAAATTATTTTCCTGTGCCCCTTTCGAGCAGAGCCACTGAGGTGATCCCTGGGGTGAATTTCCTATTTCCCATCCAATCATCAAGATTTTTCTTGAATAATGCTAATGAGGAGTGTTGTTTGATATAGATAGGTAGTTTGTTCCAGAGTATGGGAAGTCTCTGGGACAGGAATCTATCCCTCCAGCATGTTCTGTTTGTTGTGGTGACAAGGTTTAGGTCCCTAGAGTGTGTAGCTCAGAGGGACTGGGATTTCTTTAAGAGGAGCATGTCCAACAGCTCTGGGTTTGACATAGCTTTTTATGTTAGGCAGAGATCGCCTCTGAGTAGGCGATATGCAACGGAGTAAAGCTGGAGTTTTTTTGAGACGGTCTGCGTAGGGCATCCGTTTGAGGCCGGTAATAGGTTCATAGGTAGGTACTAGGCTATCGGTCCTAGGGCCCATACAAGCCTAGCCAAAAAATGTACCCTGGCTTTTGCCACCCAAGAAAATTATTTTCCTGTGCCCCTGTCGAGCAGAGCCACAGAAGTGATCCCTGGGGTGACTTTCCCATTTCCCATCCAATCATTAAGATTTTTCTTGAAGAGTGCTAATGAGGAGCTCTGTTTGACATAGATAGGTAGTCTGTTCCAGAGTATGGGAAGTCTCTGGGACAGGAATAGGTTCATAGGTTCATACTAGGCTATCTGCCCTGGGGCAATTATAAGCCTAAAGCAAACGATACAAAAAACATAAAAAGTAAGCTGAAAACACACCAAACAGCCAATACTTAATCCAGTGAAAATTTTCTTTTATTTCTTTCCCAAAAGACCTGGTACCTCGGCAATTCGCCTTCAAAGGATCACAATTCAATGTACACAATGGCAATATTTATATAAACACTAATTGGATCAGTCAATCAATTAATTATGTAATTACTTCCAAAAAGGAGGGAAAAAAACTTATACATATTTAAAGTGATCACACTATATTTTAAATAAATATTCAAATAAATTATATACATGTTGAATATACTAATTATTTATTTTATTTAATAATATTATATATAAATATAAACATGTTAATCTGTTATATATTCCATTATATAATTTTTATTATCAAAAAATATTCCTAATGTTAATTAATTCATCAAATCATTCATCACATTCCTAATTCTAAATTAAGTCCAGAAGGTTTTAAAGTATTGAACTTCAAAATCATCCTGGTTTCTAGCTCCAATAATCTATCACAAATATTGTCACCTCTACAACAGAAAGGTTTACCCAAGATGCTGAATTTTAAACTATCAGATTTTCCTTCATGAGCTTCAAAGAAGTGTTTAGCAACTGGGCTAGATAAATTTAAATTCCGAATATCCTTAAATGTTCTAGAATTCTAACCCTGACCATTCTTTTTGTTTGTCCAATATACCATATGTTATTGCAACTACAAGTAAGTGTGTATACAACGCCAATAGATTTACAATTAAAGTAGTGCTTGGGGTAATGGTTAACATTATTAATAGACCTGACATCAATAATTCTATCACATAAACTACAGGAACCACATCTGAAGGATCCCAGATCAGTAGTATGAGAAGTTCTTTTTATTAAGAGGTTATTATTTAATATTTCTTTTAAATTCTTTCCCTTCTTGTATGAAAACGTTATGTGATCAGGAAAAAGCTCACCTATATAGTCATCCTCACTAATCAAATGCCAAAATCTTTTAATTATAGAGACAAATTTTTCAGAAAAAGCTGTATACCTAGTTACAAAAAATACCTCTTCCACGTCTCTATCTTTTTTGGTTAAATCTGAAACATTCCTTTCTGACTTCCTGAATGTTTTATACTTATTCATAACATTATTCATACTTGTAAATAGTTGCTTTTTTTCATACCCTCTTTCACATAATCTAAGAAATACCTCATTCAACTCATGATCCAACTCAGATTCTATACTAGTATGCTGATATATTCTTTTAAATTCTCCATGAGGCAAAGCTCTTAACAAATGGGGGGGGGTGCATGCTGGTAGCATGCAAAAACATATTAACTGACGTACTTTTCCTGTAGGGTCTAAATCCAACAATATTATTTTTTTCTTTTTTTTCACCACCCAAGAAAATTATTTTCCTATGCCCCTTTCGAGCAGAGCCACTGAGGTGATCCCTGGGGTGAATTTCCTATTTCCCATCCAATCATCAAGATTTTTCTTGAAGAATGCTAATGAGGAGTGTTGTTTGATATAGATAGGTAGTTTGTTCCAGAGTATGGGAAGTCTCTGGGACAGGAATCTATCCCTCCAGCATGTTCTGTTTGTTGTGGTGACAAGGTTTAGGTCCCTAGAGTGTGTAGCTCAGAGGGACTGGGATTTCTTTAAGAGGAGCATGTCCAACAGCTCTGGGTTTGACATAGCTTTTTATGTTAGGCAGAGATCGCCTCTGAGTAGGCGATATGCAACGGAGTAAAGCTGGAGTTTTTTTGAGACGGTCTGCGTAGGGCATCCGTTTGAGGCCGGTAATAGGTTCATAGGTAGGTACTAGGCTATCGGTCCTAGGGCCCATACAAGCCTAGCCAAAAAATGTACCCTGGCTTTCGCCACCCAAGAAAATTATTTTCCTGTGCCCCTGTCGAGCAGAGCCACAGAAGTGATCCCCGGGGTGACTTTCCCATTTCCCATCCAATCATTAAGATTTTTCTTGAAGAGTGCTAATGAAGAGCTCTGTTTGACATAGATAGGTAGTCTGTTCCAGAGTATGGGAAGTCTCTGGGACAGGAATAGGTTCATAGGTTCATACTAGGCTATCTGCCCTGGGGCAATTATAAGCCTAGCCCGATTCTGTATGGCTTACGCCACCCCTTGATTTGAGTATACTGTGCCCTTTTTAAGGTTTAGTTTACTATGCCTCTGTCTAATAGTGACACGGGAGTAATCCCTGGGACAAACCTACGATCCCCCATCCACCTATCGAGATTCTTCTTGAAGAGATTCAGTGAGGTGCTCTGCCTCACATGGACTGGAATTCTATTCCAGAGCGAAGGGAGCCTCTGGGTTATGAACCTGTCCCTCCAGCAAGTTCTATTTATTTCTGTGCTGAGGTTCAAGTCCCTCGAGTGTGTGGCTCTAAGGGATTTAGATTTACTGAGGTGGAGCATGTTCATTAATTCTGGATTTGACATAGCTTTGTATGTCGGGCATAGATCGCCTCGAAGTAGGCGGTATGCAACTGAGTAGAGCTGGAGTTTTTTTAACCGAGCAGCATATGGCATCTGTTTGAGACCCTTGATCCACTTGGTGAGATACTTTTGGGGTCTTTCTAATTGCTGCAGGTGTCGGGTAAGGTACATCCCAAAAGGCGCATTGTATTTTATGATGGGCCTGATGAGGGATGAATAAAGGGGCACGATTACCTCTCTTGATCTAGATGTGAAACCCTTCGTGATGAGGTGGGCTATGTAGAAGGTCTTTCTAACCACTTTGGCAATGTGGTTTTCAAAGGAGAGATTGCTATCAACTTGGGTCCCCAGGTCCCTAATAACTTTCTCTGTACTTAATGGGTTTCCGCCTATGTGGTAATTTGTGGGCAACATTGTTTTTGCCAAAGGGTATGACTATACATTTTTTTGGCATTTAGCTTTAAACCATGGCGCTGGCACCAGTTATCTGTCTCTGTGAGACCTTTTTGAAGGATGTTTGTGTCAGCTGGAGAGTCGATTATGGCTCCCAGTTTGCAGTCGTCTGCGAACTTGGTGAGCCATAGTCCTCCCACGTTTGCCTGTACCTCAGAAAAGTATATACCGAACAAGAGTGGTCCCAGGACAGAACCCTGTGGGACGCCACTTGTGACCGGTTTCGAGTCTGACATGGCTCCAGCAACTCTCACTCTGTGGGTTCTGTCTTTGAGCCAGTTTGCGACCCATCTTGTGACATAGGGGTTTATATTTAAGCTGGATAGCTTTTCTATGATGCCCGAGTGGGGTATTGTGTCAAATGCCTTTGCAAGGTCCAGATAGGCTGTGTGGACTACCTTCCCTTCATCTATGGCTTTGGTGACTGTTTTGAAGAAGTCAACCAGGTTCAAAAGGCAGGATCTGCCCTTGACAAAGCTGAACTGGGTAGGATCTAGTGTCTGTAGGTCCCCAATGTCTTTGTTTATGAGCTCCATGATGATCCTCTCCATAGCCTTGCAGACTAAGCTAGTCAGGCTTATGGGGCGATAGTTTCCAGGGTCCGTAGAGGCTCCATCTTTGTGGAGTGGGACCACTGTTGCTGTACGCCATTCTGTGGGCACATATCCTGTAGTTGAGGGATTAGTTCCTCTTGGAGTTCATGTAGGACACAACCTGGGACGCCATCTGGTCCCATGGAAGCAGTGTTTTTTGCTTTGGAGAGGGAAGCCTTCACCTGAGCATCAGAGATGTTTGGGAGGCAGCCCTCTGCTGGGATAGATACTTGCTCTTTTGGGGTGGAGAAGTTTGCACTGAACCTGTCTGCCAGGATATTGGCGATGTCTGTGGGTTCAGTGTATTTTTTGTCGTTTAGAATCAACTCAGAACAAGTCTGGGAGTTGCATCCCAGGTTCCTAACATAACTGAAAAAAGCCTTATAATTGTCTTTGGTGTCCTGTGCAATTTTTCTCTCGAAGCTGGCCTTGGAGGATTTTATGACGGATCGTAATTTTTTGCTAGTACTGATCAGAGATGCCTTCCCTATTAGGGATTTTGCTCTATCATGTAATAGCTTCCTCCTTCTGTTGTACAGTTTATTTATGGCAGGGGTCCACCAGACTGGACGCCTGCCTTTGGATGATTGGGTCTTGGTTTTGTTTGGGATAGCATGATCCATGCATTCCTGGAGATGTCCGTAGAGTGCGTTTATATAGGATTCTGCAGTTTGGGCCGTAGTTTCCACTGGCCCTGGGGCCTTGAAGGATTCCACTTCGGTTTTGAGAAGTAAGAAGTTCGCTTTTGAGAAGTTTTTCACTGTGGTTTTCTGGGCTGGGGGTGGGGTCAGGATGTGGACATCCAGTGAAATTAATTTATGGTCTGATCTTACCAATGAGGGATATACTTCTGGTGTGGAGCATAGAGTCCCCATGTTGGTAATGATCAGGTCTAGTATGTTGTCCCCTCTTGTGGGAGTGGTGACTAGTTGTTCCATAGCATTTGAGTTTATAATTTCCAGGAACCTTTGGGCTAAGGTGCTGGAGCTTGAGTAGTGCTCCCAGTCAATGTTTGGAATCTATCCCTCCAGCATGTTCTGTTTATTGTGGTGACAAGGTTAAGGTCCCTAGAGCGTGTAGCTCGGAGGGATTGGGATTTCTTTAAGTGGAGCATGTCCAACAGCTCTGGGTTTGACATAGCTTTGTATGTTGGGCAGAGATCGCCCCTGAGTAGGCGATATGTGATGGAGTAAAGCTGTAGTTTTTTGAGACGGTCTGCATAGGGCATCTGTTTGAGGCCAGTAATCCTCTTTGTGAGGTATTTCTGTGGTCTTTCCAGTTGTAGATGTCTTGTGAGGTACATACCAAAAGGGGCGTTGTACTCTATAATGGGTCTAATGAGTGATGAGTAGAGGGGAACAATGACCTCTTTTTCTGGATGAGAATCCTTTTGTGATGAGATGAGCCACGTAGAAGGATTTCCTGACCACTGTGGCGATGTGATTATCAAAGGAGAGACTACTGTCCACCTGTGTCCCAAGGTCTCTTATCACATTTTCAGCGTTAAGTAGACTACCAGCTATGTGGTAGTTCACGGGTACAGAGTTTTTACCAAAGGGGATGAAAAACAGCCCTATAGGGGTGGCAAGAGCTTTAGCCAGTCCCGGAATTACCAAGCGACAGGTGCAGGCCATCTCTCAAGCATCGTGCATCGCGGGACTGTCGTATCATGTCATATCAGCATACTATATATCCTCTCTGACACAATTGACCCAGCAGCTTGTTGAAGTTGATGAGTTGTCCCATTTTGTCGGCATCATTCAGGGGTGATGGGGGGATGCTCAGGATGCTACTCAGGGCTAGGGTCAGCCTGCCTGGGCTACAAGATCAGAGAGCCATCCATGTCTCTCTTTCATACATGGGAGGAGGTACATCTCAACATGGACACACCAAGAGTCATGATGACAGAGTTGTGATGGTTGTACACCAGGCACAGTAACTTTCTCCTTGTTTAGCCTGGTGAGTGGAACATCAGTGTGCCTGACTATAGAGTCACCTATGACTAGAGTGCTGGGTACATTGTTATGCCTTATGGGCTGTGGTTGAGTGGCACACTGAGTTTGTGGGCTATGTGTCATTTGGGTTGTGGTGGAGGTGGAAGTTGCTTGCGTTTCTGCTTTGGAGGTCTCTTGTTGCTTGAGCAGATTTTTATTGAAAGCCTCCGTGAATGTAGGTGTGTGTTTTGTGTTGCTATGTGTGTGTTTTGGTGGTGTAGGTTTTGAGAGACTATGTGATGAGTGTGGTGTGGTGCAAGTGTTTACCTTCTCCTCTTGACTGTCTAGTCTAGTCTTGGGTGAAGAGAGCTTTGCTTCCAGTTTGGCTATGTAAGTGCATCTCTCACAGGTTGTAGTGTTGGGTGGTAGGAGGCGAGGGTTGTCTGTGTACATGAGGCAATTGCTGCATTGCCCCAAGGTGTCCAGATTCATCAGGTAGACAGGAGAAAACACTGGGAGCTGACCCTTAGACAAGCCTGGATAGGTGCTTATTTATTAAGTACTAAAAACTGTTTTCCTCTAGACAAGTGAGAAAAGTTGAGTGCTTTAGTAATTTGTAGCTTATTTAGTGCTTACAACGAGTTCTAAACAAGTGCTGAGCTCAAAGAAACAGATTTGAGCGCAAAATCTAAAAAACTGGCTAGTTATAATGGAAAATTTGAAGAGCAGACTTTATGGCGCCAGGAATAGTTTAACCCTAGCTAAGCGGCAATGCATAAAGTGTATTTTTTTTTAATATAACAGTAGCAAATGAGCTTATCTTCTGCTTTCTTTTAATGATATTTGCTCATTGTTTCAATTGTTTTTGCAGGACTCTCTAACCTCTGTGATTACTCCATGTTTTTGAATTAGTTGTTTTATTTATTTATTTATTTTGTTTTAATGCCTTTACCCAGGTTGTGCCAAATAGCCTATTCTGATCAGTGTACTACCCTGGTAAACAGACTAAAATAAAAAAAAATCAGTTTATAAATAAATAAAAGCAGTGCTGCTTATTCATTTATCAGTTACCCTGTCCAGCACATTCATGCAGTTTGATAGGTGTTTGATACCTCTGTATTGCCTGCAGTTATGAATATCCCCTTTGTTCTGGTCATCTCAGGTACAGTTTTCTCCACATTATGATAAGACTCCTCAGGAGCAATTTCTCGCCTGATGCATTCAACATCTTGATGATATTTGCTGTGACTATACAGGAGCCTGCTGCTTTCTCTGGCTTCATTTTTCTTAATGCACATACTTCTAGGGTGTTCTGTTTTTGCTCTTTCATGGTATGCTGTGCATAGATCAGTATGGCTTTTTTGTGATTTTATTTTATTTTTTTTTCAGAAGTTTCTTGAAATACTCATTCCATCTGCTCCTGATGTTCTCTGGATTGGTGTACAGATTGTTGCAGGCAATCCTTATGAAGTGACCCGATAACATCCCAGGCTGCATCCTACATTAATTCAGGCAGGAACTTGCAGAACCATTAGGAACACTATTCAACCAAAGCCTGAGTACCAGCTTCATCCCAGCTGAGTGGAGGACAGCTACTGTCATCCCTTTACACAAAGGTGGAGCGTCCACCGATCCAGGAAATTATAGACCCATCAGCCTAACTAGCCTAATTTGCAAGGCCATGGAGCAGATTATCATGGACCTCATTAACAAGGACATTGGCAACCTCCAGACACTTGATCCCACACAGTTCATTTTTGTCAAGGGGAGGTCATGCCTGTTAAATTTGGTCGAATTCTTTGAGACAGTCACCAAGGCCATAGATGAGGGGAAGACAGTGCACACCATCTACCTTGACCTGGCCAAAGCCTTTGATACTATTCCCCACTCAGGTATAATAGATAAAATCTCTCAACTAGGCATCAACCCATATGTTACCAGATGGGTAGCAAACTGGCTCACTGATAGAACCCACCTAGTCAAAATAGGGGAAGCCACCTCAAGTAGTAGACCCATAACAAGTGGTTTACCCCAGGGATTGGTCTTGGGGCCTCTGCTGTTTGGGATATACTTCTCAGAGGTGCAGGGCAAATATAGTGGGCTATAGGTGACCAAGTCTGCAGATGACTGCAAGCTGGATGCTGTCATCAATTCCCCTGGTGATGTGGACATCTTTCAAGAGTGTCTCACCCAAACAAATCACTAGTGCCAGAAAAATGGCCTCAAACTGAATGCCAGAAAATGCATCATCATCCATTTTGGGGAGAGTGATGTCCCCACAAATTATCACATTGACAATAAGGTACTAAGCATGCAATCAGTCATGAGGGACTTGGGCACCCAGGTTGATAGCAAACTAACTTTTGGCCACCATATTTATCCATTGTACGGAAAGCTTTCTACATGGCCCACCTTATTAGTAAGGGTATCTCATCCAGGGACAAGATGGTCATAACATCCCTGTATTCTTCCCTTATAAGACCCATTAGTGAGTACAATGCCCCCTTCAGCATGTATGTCACAAAGCACATGCAGCAGCTGGAGAGACCACAGAGGTTACTCACCTGGAGAATCCAGAGCCTCAAGCATCTACCATACACAGATAGGCTAAAAGCCCTGTCCCTCTACTCATTTTGTGGTTTTCTGTAGTGCTTTGTAGGCTAATAGCTTTAGTATTTGTCCTAGTTCAGAATTGTTGGCTCTGGGCTTGTTTGTTTATACAGTGATTGTTCAAAGCACATGAACAGGCCATCTTGAATTAGCTGAAGCCTTTCTTTACCTTGGCTAGATTGTATTAATTGGCTGCATGCTAGTGGGGGCTGGTTCTTTTGTGTTTTTGTAAAAAAAAAAAAAAAAAAAGTTGTTCTTCTGGTATTTAAGCCCTAACTTTGAGAGAGTTTCTGTCTATACACACTGAGCAGAGTGGATGAGAAGTGTTGACTCCAACTCTTAGCTGAGATATATAAGTATCCTGTTTTTTTTCGATTATTTATACAGTTTATTGTTTCTAGCAATTTATATATAGCACTTTTATTGTAATCTGCACAGGTAACTGATTTGTTTGCAGTAAAAAGCATTCCATATCTTTACAAATCTTTATCTGTTTAAAAACTTTCATTTTGTGGCTTTCTGTTGGTGTCTTGGTGTTATACTTGGTGGTTTTGCAGTTGCCCGCCCCTACTGTGGATCTGTTCTGGGACACTCCTCCCAGTCTAGTGTCATTAGTTCATTCTACCTAATAAAGAGAGAACATTTGATAAGGCCTTCTGTTTCTCCTTTTTCCCTTTCAAAAAAAATAAAACATTTTTTTGCCTGAATTTCCTTATGTTCTGACTGTGCTTCTCAAACATTTTGGAAATATAGAGTATATTTTAGAGCATTTATTATAACTGTAATTGCCTTAATATTGCTACAACTCAAGTGCTCTAGGTTGCACTGCATCTGAAATGTTTGTGTGTTATAGCTGCTTTTCTGTATATATATATATATATATATATATATATATATATATATAGACTTCTCTGTATATGTAGACTAGCTACTTATTCTGCTGTATTACTGCCACTTAAATCATTTTTCAGTTGTGCACTTGCCTTGTTTCATTTAAAAAGTTTTAAATTGCTAATTTTGTAGAGTTTTAATTGCATTTACTGTTTAGGACTACACACTCAAGTGTGTTAGCCTTTTCAGTGTTTATTTACTGTACTATTGCATTGTTTAGCCTGTTTCAACAACAACAAACAAAAATACTATTGTTTGCTCGTTTCCCACCTTTTCTAGCCAGTCCATATCCCAGGCTTTGCTTGTCTCAGGACTTTATTTTCTGTGCTCAGAGCTATCCAGACCTTGCTGTGGTATAGGGAAGTCCTACTGCCTACCAGTGGGACTGGTGAGCATTGTACTGCCTATCTAACGCTAGAGGAGTGGTTTCCAGCTCTGAAATTGTAATTTTATTAGCCTTTTTGGGCTGATTTCTATCCCTTTCAACTTTCTGGCTTAAAAACATGTGTGTTTGCACATTTTTCACATTGTGCAGCACTACGAGGCTACAGTTAAACTATTACATGTGCCAGAAAGTCTGCTCTTCAAATTTTCCCTTAAAACTAGCTGGTTTCTCAGTAGTAGCACTAAAATCTGAGCCCCTGTGAGTAGCACTTGCTCTAGAACCTGCTGGAAAGCACTAGGAAGCCTGAAACTGATACAAGCACTCAGCTCTCCTTGTCAATAAGGAGAAATTAACCATTGGCACTAAACAGTCTACAATTGCAAAGTACCTTGCAAAGGTAAGGGAAATCAGCTCTTAGACCTTACAAAAAACACCTAATCAGGCATGTCCAAGGGTCAGCTTCCGGTGATTTCTCCTGTCCACCTGGTGAATCTGGGCATACTGGGGCAATGCGGCAACTGCCTCATGTACACAGACAATCCTTTCCTCCTACCACCCAACACTACAACCTGCAAGAGATGCACTTACATAGCCAAACTGAAAGCAAAGCTCTCTCCGACTAAGATTGTGCTAGACAGTCAAGAAGAGAAGGTTAACACCTGCATTACACCTCAAGCAACTCATAGCCCTTCAAAACCCACACCATCAACACCCACACATAGCAACATTAAACCCACATATGCGGAGGCCCTTAACATTAACCTGCTCAAGCAACAAGGACCTCCGAAGCCGAAATGCAAACAAACACCAGTCACAACCAAAGTGACACATAGCTCACAACACCAGTGTGCCACCCAACAACAGCCCCTAAGTCAAGAGAATGTACCTAACACTTTAGTCATAGGTGACTCTATAGTCAGGCACACTGATGTCCCACTCACCAGGCTGAACAAGGAGAAAATTACAGTCAGCTGCCTGTCAGGTGCCAGGATCCGCCACATAACGCATGCGCTCAAGTCACTCCACAACAAGTGCAAATATGACTCTGTCATTGTCCATGCTGGAGTGAATGACTTGAGACGTACCACCCTGGACTACATGAAAAGAGACATGGAAAAGCTCTTGGATCATGTGACCCAGACAGGTATGACCCTAGCCCTGAGTAGCATCCTGCCTTCACCCAGAATGATACCACAGTATAAGGACAAAATGATTGATTTCAACAATTGGCTAAGCTTCTGGCGTCATTCAAAGGGGATCCAGTATTTGTCTGCCTGGGAAGACATGATCGACAAACCATGATGCTTTGCCAGAGATGGTCTGCACCTGTCACCCCTGGGATTCAGGTTACTGGCTAAAGCTCTTGCCACCCCTATAGTGCCTTTTTTAGGCAAGGTTCAAAGGATAAAACCACCACTGTAACAGATACAAGCATGCAAAATCTGAAGGTAATGCTACTCAATGCTAGAAGTCTAAACCTCAAAATGCACTCTCTCGAGGCACTTCTAAAAATGCAGAACATTGATATCTGTGCAGTGACTGAGACCTGGTTCAAGGCTCCAGAGAGCACCCCTGCAATACCAGGCTACAATTCTTACCACACTTTTCGGCCACAAAACCAAGACCGAAAAACTAAAGTTGGAGGAGTGTCCATATTCACCAAGGATATTCACACCTCCAGGTTAGTTGCCCAACACAATGCATCTGAAATTCTCCAGGTGCAACTAACACTAGGTAAGACTGCAATCCAAATTGTAGCTTGCTACAGATCCCCCACCATACCCCAAGATTCTCACTACACCTTCCTAAACATACTGAAAAATGTTAAGATACAACCAAACACCCTAATACTGGGTGATTTCAACAAGCCTGCCATTAATTGGGAAAACTACTCGGGTACCAACTCCTTTTCCCAACGGTTCTTGGAATTCATAAATTCCAACGCCCTGAATCAACTAATCCATTGTTCCACCAGGGGCTCCAATATCCTAGACCTGGTCATTACCAACATGGGAGATAGATGCTCCACACCAGTGGTCACCCCCTCATTGGTCAGGTCTGACCATAAGCAAATCACCCTTGACATCCACATCCCACCCCCACCCCCCAGTAAGGAAACCTCCTTAAAAAACTTCTCCAAAGCCAACTTCATGCTACTGAAGTCAGAAGTGAGAAACTTCACAACACCCACGCAGACGGGATCTGAAAGTCTGACTGCAGAATCCTACACTAAGGCACTGTACGAGCACATCCACTCGTGCATGAATCATGCCATCCCAAATAGAACCAAGATGCTCTTCTCCAAAAAAAGGAAGCCAATCTGGTGGTCCCCTGCTATAAACAAACTATACAACAGAAGGAAGAAACTGTTGCAGAAAAGATGAAAATCTCAGGATGCAAAAAACTGCCTCACCAGCCTCAGTAAGAAGCTGAGATCCCTCATAAAATCCTCAAAAGCTAGTTACGAAAATAAAATTGCCAAAGATTCCAAAGACATCCACAAGGCATTCTATAGTTATGTCAAGAATCTAAATGGCAATGCTCAGATCTGCTCTGAGCTACAACAGAATGGCATTAAATATACTGATCCCAAGAATATTGCCAATCTCCTGGCAGATCGATTTAGTGCCGACTTCAACCCCCTCTCACCCCCTAAAGGGCCCATCTCAATACCAAAAGATTGCCAAATTCTGATAATCACAGCCACACAGGTAGAAACAGCACTCTCCAAAGCTAAGAATACAGCATCCATGGGACCAGATGACATCCCAGGCTGTGTACTACATGAACTACAAAATGAACTGGCACCCCACCTAAGTGTCATGTTTAATCATAGCCTCACCTCAGGCTTCGTGCCCACTGAGTGGAGCACAGCTACAGTTATCCCGCTCCACAAGGGAGGATCCGCCTTGGATCCCGGGAACTACTGTCCCATCAATCTGACAAGCCTGATCTGCAAGGGCATGGAATGCATTATCATAGAACTTATAAACAAAGACATTGGCAACCTTCAAGCACTGGACCCCACCCAGTTTTGGTTTGTGAAGGGCCGATTTTGTCTCCTGAATCTGATTGACTTCTTCGAATCGGTCTCCAGAGTTGTGGATGAGGTAAGGCGGTCCACACAGCCTATCTGGACCTCGCCAAGGCCTTCAACACCATCCCCCACTCTGAAATCATAGATAAACTTACTAAGCTGGGCATAAATCCCTACGTCACTCGATGGGTTGCCAACTGGCTTACTGACAGAACCCAGACTGTAAAAGTAGCCGACTCCAAATCCAGCTCCAGACAAGGGACAAGTGGAGTACCTCAGGGTTCAGTCCTGGGACCACTCTTGTTTGGCATCTACTTCTCTGAAGTACAGGCCAACACTAAGGGACTCTGGCTAACAAAGTTTGCAGATGACTGCAAACTGGGAGCCATTATTGAATCCCCAAATTATGTGGATATTCTACAAAAGGGCCTTACAGAAACAGATGCCTGGTGCCAGTGCCATGGGCTCAAGCTTAATGCCAAGAAATGTATAGTTATCCCTTTGGAAAAAACATGTACCCATGAACTACCACATAGGTGGCAGGACACTAAACATCGAAAGTGTGATGAGAGACTTAGGGACACAAGTGGACAGTGGTCTCACTTTCGATAACCACATCACCACAACAGTCAGGAAATCCTTCTATGTGGCACACCTCATCGCTAAGGGCTTTTCATCCAGAAAAAAGGAGGTCATTGTCCCACTGTACTCATCCCTCATTAGACCCATTATAGAGTATAATGCCCCATTTGGTATGTACCTCACAAGACATCTGCAACAGCTGGAAAGGCCACAGAAATACCTCACTAAAAAAATCACAGGCCTAAAGCAGATGCCATATGCTGACCGTCTAAAAAACCACCAGTTATACTCTGTGGCATATCGTCTACTCAGAGGCGATCTCTGCTTAACATACAAGGCCATGTCAAACCCTGAGCTGCTGGACATGCTCCACTTAAAGAAATCCCAATCCCTCAGAGCCACATGCTCCAGGGATCTAAACCTTATCATCACAATGAACAAAACATGCTGGAGGGATAGGTTCTTGACCCAGAGACTCCCCATACTCTGGAATAGACTGCCCATACATGTCAAGCAGAGCACCTCATTGGCCCTCTTCAAAAGGAACCTTGATGACTGGATGGGAGATAGGAAATTCACCCCGGGGATCATGTCAGTCACCCTGCTAGACAGGGGCCCATAAAAGTAAATATTGTGGGAAAAAATTTCCAGGGAATTGTTATGGCTAGGCTTGCATAGGCCTTAGGGCTGATAGCCTAGTACCAACCTATGAACCTATAAGGGCATATCACACTGTAGTACAGTATATCACTATTTGTAATCAAAGACATTATTTACTTATTTTTGAGGTATGAGGTTTGTAAAACAGTACATGCTGAGTGGAGGCTTCTGAGCCTTTATTTCTCAGTGGTAAAGGCTAATGTCAAGGGACTTTGGCTGGCCAAGTTCGCAGATGACTACAAATTGGGAGCTATAATAGATTCTCCCATGACACAAATATCTCGCAAGGTGGACAGTAGTCTATCCTTTGATAATCACATCGCCACAGTAGTCAGGAAATCCTTCTACATGGCACACCTCATCACAAAAGGATTCTCATCTAGGAAAAAAAGAGGTCATTGTTCCCCTCTACCTAACACTCATTAGACCCATTATAGAGTACAACGCCCCTTTTGGAATGTACCTCACAAGACATCTGCAGCAGCTGGAAAGGCCACAGAAGTATCTCACAAAGAAGATTACTGGCCTCAAACAGATGCCCTACACTGACCGTCTCAAAAAACTCCAGCTTTACTCTGTAGCTTATCGCCTACTCCGAGGTGATCTCTGCCTAACATATAAAGCTATGTCAAACCTAGAGCTGTTGGACATGCTACACCTAAAGAAATCCCAATCCCTCTGAGCTACACACTCTGGGGACCTAAACCTTGTAACCACAATAAACAGGACATGCTGGAGGGATAGATTCCTGTCCCAGAGACTTCCCATACTCTGGAACAAGCTACCCATCTATGTCAAGCAAAGTTCCTCATTAGCACTCTTCAAGAAAAATCTTGATAAGAGGATGGGAAATAGGAAATTACACCCCGGGGATCACTTTGGTGGCTCTGCTCAACAGGAGCACAGGAAAATAATTTTCTTGGGTGGCATAAGCCAGGGAACCTTGTTGGCTAGGCTTACTTAGGCCCTTGGGTCAATAGCCTAGTACCTACCTATGAACCTATAAGAGGGTCTAACACAGACAAATGACTGGTGCCAAGGTCAGGGATTAAAACTCAGTGCCAAGAAATTCATTATCATAGAATCATAGGATCATTGGAGGTTACTAGGCTATTGGCCCTAAGGCCTCCACAGGCTTAGCCATGTTATACCCTTGTTCCCTAATGGACCAAGATATATAGTCTATGTCTGTGCACAAATCCAAGATCAGCACTGGCTGCCTTGTCTAAGAGGGACACAGATGAAACCCACAGTGTAAATTTATGGTTTCCCATCCAATTGTCCAGGTTATACTTAAATAGAGTCATTGAGGAGCTCTATTTTACATGAAATGGGAGTTTTTTCCAAAGGAGTGGCAACCTCTGGGAGATATATCAGTCTCTCCAGGATGTCTTGTTAATATCGCAACACCCAGACTAATTACCCCATTGATAAGACACCTCTAGGAATTAATTTGGTAATCAGGGAACTGAAAACATATGCAGACAGTAATCTGGGCTTTGACCAATATGACGCCAAGGTAGTGATAAAAATCATTCAATGTATAAGCAAATGGCATAGCATACAGTTCAAAGGAAGTCATAGAACCACTTTATTTGGCCCTTATCAGACCCATCACTGAGTATAATGTCCCCTTTGGTGTACACCTGACCAGACACAAGCAACAGCTGGAGTGCCCACAAAGGTTTCTTATTGGGACAATCCAGAGTATAAACACATTGCCCTGTATGGATCATCTTAAAGCCCTATCTCTGTGCTCTTTCTTCTACAGGTTACTCAGATGCAATATATGCCTGGCATACAAGGCATCCTTGGATCCAGCTCTGATGAACCACTAGATAAGAGGATTTAAATTATGCTTGTGACATAAATAAGACATGTTGGTGAGACAGATATGTGTCTCAGAGGATCCCCATACTCTGGAACAGGCTTCTTATCCACGTGAAGCAGAGACCATCCCTAAACCTATCTGAGCATGACCAATGGGTGGGAAATTGGAAATTCACCCCAGGTTTGGCCTCCATGTGTCTGACAGACAAGTACAAAGTAATTCCAAACTAACATACACAGTACAGAGTAATTCCAAACTAACATACCACCCCCAACACAACATCTAGAAACATCCTAACTAACAACCTACCTCCTAATAAACACATATGATACATGGGGACACAATTGGGTTGGATTGCACAGCTAGGCTTATAAAGGCCCTGGTGGTCATTAGCTTATACCTATGAACCTATGAAATTATTAGGCCAAGGTACAGTAAGTAAGATGTATAGCACAGTGAGAAAACATAGAGGTGATTATCCAAGGTTATAGTAGTTACATTTACAAAGCAAGGCCCTACGTGACTACATAGGGAGAAGGTAATTTAAATGGCATGGAGGCTGTCAGAGATACAGGAGATTCATCCAGGGAGAAAATATTCTTTAAACCTGACTTTAGTGAGAACTCAGAGAGGTTGGGTTTTTCTGATCAGCTGGATGTAGGTGGACAGGATGTTCCAGATTTTAACAATATAGATAGGAGTAAAGGGAGTGACCATTGGAGCAATGTGAGGGAGTGATATAGTCAGGAATTTAACAAAGTAGTGAAGTTTTCTAGAGGGAGTATACCACTGAAACCATTTCTAAGGATGGACGGCTGTCAGGGATGTGTAAGATTGTATGTGCTATTCTGAGCTGACAGTACTTGAGGTCATTTGGGTGTCCAAGTGAAATGAGTTAATTTATGTTGGTGATGTGGTGGGCACTGGTGTCTACATTGGCAGTGAACTTCGCTATTTTATTACAGGTTTTACAGGTTACAAGTTTTAAAAACTGGGTTGAATGCAAATTTGTAAAGCTGTGGCCAACATGTGAGGGTTGCTTTGCCTTGGCAAGTGCAGCCTGTAAGTAGGATTTTGCTGGGTATAGCAGTTCAGGTTTTTTGTTTATTTTCTTGTCTACCTGCTGGAGAAGAAGGTCAAATTGTAGATTTTTGTAAATGGCAACACCTAGGTGCTTTGTGTAGGAAACATATTCAGTGCTGGTACCATGGAAAAAACGTAAGGGTGTTTTTATCAGCTATCATATATAATAGTGTATATGATAATAAACGTTTATTTATTTATTACATTTGATAAATTGGCAGTCCAAATGAGTCAAAGGCTGTTTTACTGGGGAGACCTGGGATCTAGAATACTAAGAGATGGTGGACAGAAAAACAGGCAGTAATAAAGTAATGGTGGTGAAATATATCTTTGTGGAAAAAGGGTGGTGGTGTTAGATGGTTTATACAGCATTACAGTCTAGGACAATACAATAAATATGAAAGTATATTATTTGAATGACACAGACACTGAGTAGCAAAAAAAAAAAAATGGGAATAGCAGTGAAGGAACAGGGTATCGCAGACAAATATATTTTATGGAAGTGGCTCAGGGAGACAAACAGAATATGTCAAAAGTAAGGTGAATTAAGCAGCGGATATTTAGCAAAAGAATAATCAGTTGAACAATTCCCACTGGCTGATCACTAGTAAAAGGGTTTTAAAAATGGACTTAAGAATAGAGTAGGAAGAGCTGTCTCACATTTGCAAGAAAGGACATTCAGATGATTTTTTAAGTATAGTGAACGTTTCAGCTGCTAAAACTCTGTGAGTTCTATGAAAATTATGGAAGCCAGCATTCTCTGTGAGGCCCATAAAGACTAAATAAGGTAGGCGGGTACCTTGCAAAGGCTAACCAGTACCCTGTTGGAAATAAGCTGAAGGGAGTTGAGTTACTGCTGTGTTGTAGGTCATTTGAAACTCATAATCAGAACCACTTGAACACTGTGAGAAATGTCATCAGAAAAAAAAAAATCAGAAAATGCTTGGGCTTCAGTACCCAACCCCATTACCTTCTAGTAGTTTGTTATATCATATGATGCATCTTATATCGATCACATGGGTTACTACACAGATATGCTGCCATGCGAAAGTTCTATCATTTCAATTTTCCATATATCATCTTTGGTGGATCATAGGAGGTTACTAGGCTATTGGCCCCGAGGTCCTTATAAGCCTAGCCAAGAGTTTAGCCCATGTTTAGACAAATCAGTACCCGATGCCCCTGTCCAGCAGGGACATAGGTAGAATCCCAGGGGTATATTTTCTGTTTCCCATCCAGTTATCCAGGTTTCGCTTAAAAAGCGGTAAAGAGGTACTCTGCTTGATGTGGAGAGGGAGTCTATTCCATAGATGGAGAAGTTTTTGGGACACATATCTGTCCTGCTAACAAGTCTTGTTGATGTCACAGACCAGGTTGAGGCCATGCATGCAGGTTACTCGAGTGGAGCTTGACTTGCGGATATGCAGCAGTCCCATCAAGGTGGGGTCCATGATTGCCTTGTAGGCCAGACAGAGGTCACCTCTGAGGAGTCTTTGTGAAGCTGAATAGAAGGATAGGGCTTTTAGCCTATCTGTGTATGGTAGATGTTTGAGGCCCTGGATTATCCTGGTGTGGAACCTCTGTGGTCTCTCCAGCTGCTGCATTAACTTTGTGAGGTACATGCCGAAAGGGGCATTGCACTCAATAATGGGCCTTATAAGGGAAGAGTACAGGGATGGTATGACCTCCTTGTCCCTGGATGAGATGCCCTTACTTATGAGGTGAGCCATGTAGAAATCTTTCTGTACAACAGAAGCAACATGGTGGTTAAAAGTCAGATTGTTATCAACCTGGGTGCCCAAATCCCTCATGACTGATTGCATGTTTAGGACATTGTTATTAATGTGATAATTTGTGGGGACGTCACTCTCCCCAAAGGGATGATGATGCATTTTTTGGTATTCAGCTTAAGGCCATGTTTCTGGCACCAGTCATTTGTCTGAGTGAGACCCTCTTAGAGAATGTCCACATCACTAGGGGAATTGATGACAGCACCCAGCTTGCAGTCATCCACAAACTTGGTCAGCCATACCCCACTGGTTTTGATCTGCACCTCAGAAAAGTATATCCCAAATAACAGAGATCCCAAGACTGAACCCTGGAGTACGCCACTTGTTACAGGTCTACTGCTTGAAGTGGCTTCCCCTATTTTGACTACGTGGGTTCTATCAGTGAGCGAGTTTTCTGGTAACATATGGATTGATGCCTATTTGAAATAGTTTATCTATTATGTCCGAGTGGGGAATAGTGTCAAAAGCTTTGGCCAGGTCAAGGTAGGTGGCATGCACTGTCTTCCCCTCATCCATGGCTTTGGTGACTGTCTCAAAGAAGTTGACCAAATTTATCAGACATGACCTCCCCTTGATGAAGTTAAAACTGTGTGGGATCAAGTGTTTGGAGGCTGCTAATGTCCTTGTTAATGAGGTCCATAATAATCCATTCCATAGCCTTGCAGATCAGAGTAGTTAGGTTGATGGGTCTATAATTTCCTGGATTAGTAGATGCTACACCTTTGTGTAAAGGGATGACAGTGGCTGTCCTCCACTCAGGTGGGATGAAGCCAGTACTCAGGCTTTGGTTGAATAGGGTGCCTAATGGTGCTGGAAGTTCCTGCTTGAGTTCACGTAGGATGCAGCCTGGGATGTTATCAGCTCCGATGGAGGCTGTATTTTTTGCCTTTGAGAGAGCAGTGATGATGTGTTCCCTAGATATAAGGGGAAAGGGGCAGGTACTGGGGATGTCCTGATTTGCTGATGGGGGGACAGAGGGGTAAAGTTTTCGCTGAATCTGTCAGCCAGCACGTTTGCTATATCTACGGCATTTGTATATGTGGTGTCCTTGACCACCAGTTCTGAACAGATCTGGGTGCTTCCTTTGAGGTTGCGGACATATGTGAAGAAGGCCTTATGATTGTCTCTAGTAGATGTGACCAATTTGGACTTGAAGTTTGCTTTGGAGAATTTCACTAGTGCTCTTATTTGCTTGTTCAGGCTAAGGAGACATTGCTTCCAGTTGGGCACCTGCTACTTCATGGTCTTGGACAGCAATTTTTTTTCCTTTTGTTATAGAGTTTATTTATCACAGATGTCCACCAGACAGGTTTACTCTTCCTTTCGGAGGATTATTTAATCCTGTTGGGTATTCCTGATTCTATGCATCTATATAAATGCTCGTATGGTGCTTTGGTCTAGTTTTGGATATTGGTGCCGGTTCCTACAGAGGGGGAGGGAGCTGTGAAGCTGTTTATACCATCCCTCAGGAGTCTGTAATCAGCTTTGGAGAAGTTTTTATGTCTGATCCTAGCTAGAAGGGGGTTGGGGGAGATGGTGATTTTGAAAGTGACCACTTTGCGGTCAGATCTTACCAGGGAGGATGATACTATAAGGATTCTGCAGTGGTTACTCATGTTGGTTAATACCAAGTCCAAGATATTATCACCCCTTCTGGGGGTATTGAATAGCTGTTCCAAAGCATTTGCATTGACAAAATCAAGGAATCTGTTGGCATTTGTATTCTGGCAGGAGTAGTTCTTCCAATCTATGTTTGGGAAGTTAAGTCACCAAGGATCAGGGTAAAGGTGTAAATCTTGATAGATTCAAACAGGTCCAAATAGGCAGACTGGGCATCTTGAGTCAGATTTGGGGGCCGGTAGCTAGCTATGGTTTGAATGGGGGTTTTGTTAATGGTTAACTGCACCTGGAGTGTTTCCTGTGTGTCATACTGTTTGATCAGCCTGAAGGTGTGTATGTCTTTAATGCATATTGAAACTCCACCTCCTTTAGCTTTACTGTCAACAATTTGGGGTCAGAATGTATGATAGGATGAGTAATCAGGTAAGGCTAGAGTGCTCTCTGCAGCTTTGAACCAAGTTTCTGTGACTGCACAGATGTCAGCATTTTCCACGGTTAGGAATGCTTGCAATGAGTGCAGTTTCATGTTTAGACTCTTAGCGTTTAGCAGCATGACCTTTAATTTGTGTTTTGTTGAAATTTTTATGTTGGTAGTTTTGACCTCATCACTTTTCCTAAAAAAGGCTCTATAGGGGAGGCAAGAGCCTTTGCCAGAAGCCTGAAGCCCAGGTGAGACGGATGCAGGCCATCTCTGGCAAAGCATCATGATCTGGATGCCCCTGGAATGACACCAGAAACTAAGCCAATTGTTAAAGTCAATCATTTTCTGTTTGTATTGAGGCATCATTCTGAGTCAGAATGCTGCTTAGGGCTAGGGACATACCTGCCTGGGACACATAATCAGCAAGCTCAATCATGTCTCTCTTCATATAGTCCAGAGAGGTATATCTCAAGTCATTCATGCCAACATGGACTATGACAGAGTCATAACAGTATCTTTTGTTGAGAGACTTGAGTGCGTGTGTGAAATGGTGGATTCTAGCACCTGACACAACTAACTGTGACTTTCTCCTTATCTGGCCTGGTGAGAGGCACATGTGTGTGTCTCACAATGGAGTCTCCTTTGACTAATATTTTGAATTTATGGTAAAGCCTTAGTGGCTGTGAAGCACAGGTGTTTGAACTATGCATGATATGTGGTGTGGAGTGCTGTGGAGATCGCGTGTGTTTTTGCCTCAGAGGTCTCCTTTGTTTGGGTATGTTTATGTGGAGGACCTTCGCATATGTGGGTGTATGTTGTGTAGTTGTGGGTGGTGTTTGAGGTGTAGTGATTGTGTTGACAACCTTTTCAATGCCAGCTATACTGGCTTGAGGGGGAGAGAGCTTGGACTCTAGGTTCCTAATGTAATTGCATCTCTCACAAATTGTATTCATAGGTGGTAGTAGTAGATGGCTGTCTGGCGTTTATATCACATTATCGAAAGATGAAAATAGCGAACGCTATTTCATTGAACCTAAAATATCTAAACCACATAATACTGAACATTCAGAACAGCAAATTTTTTCCTTGGGAAAAAATTCGCTATTGCGAAACACATACACACAACACAAGCACACCTAAAAAACATCAATACACACACATATACTTATAATCCTACAACTAACCCTACACTAAACTATACATACACTACTATCTATCCACTTACCTTAACTCAAACCCAAACCCTTAGGTCCGTCACTATCGCACACTCACCTAACCCACGCCCTAACCCTAACTCACTTAACCCACACCCTAATCCTAACAACCACACAATCGCACACTTCCCTGAACCCGACCCGTAAATCTCCACCACAGCACTGAAAATAGTGAAGCCACAGAACCGGCCAACCGAATTCTTTCCCTAGGAAAGAATTCAGTGTTCTGCAGCTTCGCTATTTTTAGCGATCGATTAAAACGGGTCGATATTAGAACGTTCGAAGTTTTAAAACTTTGACGTTCTAATATAGACCTGTTGTCCGTGTACACGAGGCAGTTGCTACACTGTCTCAGGATGCCCATATCAACCAGACTGGCAGGAGAAACTGTAGGAAATTGTCCATCCATATCAGTGGGAGTGGCAAGCACTAGGTAGCCTACCTACCACAAGAGGAGTGGTTTCTGGCCCAGAAATTGTAGTTTATTTGCTGTTTGGGCAGTTTTTCTATCTCTTTCAACTCTTTGGTTTAAAAGCCTGAGTTTGAGCGTGTTTCCCACCTTTCCTGCAACTAGTCTAGTCCAGATACGGATTTGCTGTATCCAGGACTGTTTATAAGCTTCTGAGCCCCCAAGCCTTTCTGTGTTGGAGGGAAGCCTTATAGCTTACCAGTGGGAGTGGTAAGCACTAGGTAGCCTATTTACCACAAGAGTAGTGGTTTCTGGCCCATAAATTGTAGTTTATTGGCCATTTGGGCAGTTTTGTCCATCTCTTTCAACTTTCAGGTTTAAAAGCCCATGTTTGCACTTGTTTCCCACCTTCCCTGTAACTAGTCTAGTCCAGATGCAGATTTGCTGTATCCAGGACTGTATGTAAGCTTTTGAGCCCCCCAAGCCTTTCTGTGTTGGAGGGAAACCTTATAGCTTATCAGTGGGAATGAGAAGCACTAGGTTGCCTATCTACCACAAAACAAGTAGTTTCTGGTCCAGAAATTGTAGTTTATTGGCTGTGTGGGCAGTTTTCCATCTCTTTCAACTTTCTGGTTTAAAAGCCCACATTTGCACTTGTTTCCCGCCTTTTCTGTAACTAGTCTAGTCCAAATACAGATTTGCTGTATCCAGGACTGATTGTGAGATTCTGAGCAGTGCCAAAAAGTCTTCTCTTCAAATTTCCCCTTAGATCTGCCAGTTCTCTCCTCTCCTGCACTTTTACTAGCTTAATAGTCTAGTACTTTATCAGACATCTTGAGCAATTATTGTAGCACACAAAAATGCTACCAGCACTAAACGTTCTACAAGGAAACAGCTCCAGTACTTATTATTAATGCCCACCCCTCCAGGGATGTCTAAAGGTCAATTCCCTGTGCTTTCTCCTATTATCCTGGTGAACTTGGGCATTCTGAGGCAATGTAGTAACTGCCTCATGTACACGGACAACTCTCTCCTCTTACCTCCCAACACTTAGACTTGCAAGAGATGCACTTATATATCCAAATTGGAAGCCATGCACTATCCAGTCAAGACCAGAACAGCTGGCCAAGAGGCGAAGGTCAACACTGGCACCACACCACATGGAACACATAGCCCTCCAGAACACACACCAGCACTGCCTTCACATAAAAACACAAACCACACACCCACCTTCGCGGAGGATCTCAATAACAATCTACCCAAACAGCAGAGACCTCCAAGGCAGAAATGCACTCAACCACCACAACACACTACTAATCACGAGACACATAATTCTCCTAAACAGTGTGCCACTCAACCAAAGCCCCTAAGGCAAAATAGCATGCCCAACACACTAGTCATAGGTGACTCGATAGTGAGGCACACTGATGTCCCACTCACTGGGTTGAATAAGGAGAAAGTAATAGTCAGCTGCCTGTCAGGTGCCAGGATCCGCCACATAGCACACGCACTCAGGTCACTCAACAACAGGTACAACTATGACTCTGTCATTGTACATGTGGGTGTGAATGACCTGAGACATACCTCCCTGGACTACATAAAAAGAGACATGGAGGAGCTCTCAGATTATGTAGCCCAGGTGGGTATGACCCTAGCCCTGAGCAGCCTTCTACCATCACCCAGAATGATTCCACAGTACAAGCATAAAATGACTGATTTCAACAATTGGCTAAGTTTCTGGTGCCATTCTAAGAGGATCCAGTATCTGTCTGCCTGGGATGGCATGATTGACAGACCTTGATACTTTGCCAGGGATGGCCTGCATCTGTCACCCCTGGGATTCCGGATACTGGCCAAGGCTCTTGCCACCTCTATAGTGCCTTTTTTAGGTGGTGTTGCAAAGACCAAATTACCACCATAATAGCTACAAAGAAATGCAATCTGAGGGTCATGCTGCTCAACGCTATAAGTCTAAATCTCAAAATGCACTCACCCGAAGCACTCCTTAAAATGGAGAACATCGACATTTGTGCTGTAACAGAGACTGGTTCAAGGCAGCAGAAAGCACCCCTGCACTACCAGGCTATAGCTCATTCCCCACCTTTCAGCCCCAGAACTTGGATCGAAGCTCCAAAGCTGGTGGTGTTTCCATATTCTTAAAGGATGTGCACACCTCCAGACTGGTAGCCCAACATAATGCATCAGAGATACTTCAGGTACAGCTAACATTGGGTAAGGCAGTGATTCAGGTCGTTGCCTGCTATAGGTCGCCAATCATGCCCAAGACTCACACTCCATGTTCCTAAGCACCTTGGAGAATATTAGGGTCCAACCTAACACTCTCATACTGGGCAACTTCAATTACCCCTCCATTAATTGGGAAAACTACTCATGTACCAGTACAATTGCCTAATGCTTCCTGGAATTTATTAATTCCAATGCCCTGGACCAGCTCATTTGTACCCCCACTAGAGGTAGCAACATCCTTGACCTGGTGATTACTAACATGGGTGACTGTTGCTCTACACTAATAGTCAACTCCTCCCTGGTTAGATCTGACCATAAACTAATCACCTTGGAAATTAACCCCCCCCCCCACAAAGGTAACCACCATGAAAAACTTCTCCAAAGCTAACTTTGGGTTCCGAAAAACAGTGGTGGCTAACTTCACGGCACCCATGCAAATGGAGAATATTTTCCTGCCTCTCAAATCATACACCAATGCACTGTACCAACACGTAAACAAATGCATGGCTCTCGCCATACTCAATAGAACCAAGATCCTCTCCTCCAAAAAAAGGAAGCCAATCTGGTGGTCTCCTGCCATAAACAAACTCTACAACAGAAAGAGGAAACTGATGCAGAATAAGGTGAAGTCCCAAGACTGGAAAAACTCCCTTATCAGCCTCAACAAAAAGTTGAGCTCCCTCATCAAATCCTCTAAAGCTAGCTATAAAAATGGAATTGCAGCAGATAGTAAAGACAACCACAAGGTCTTCTATAGTTATGTAAAGAGTCTCCATGGCAATAACCAGATTTGCTCTGAGCTACTGAACAATGGTACCTCCTATACCAAGCCAACAGATATTGCCAATATGCTGGCCGACAGATTCAGTGCCAACTTTACCCCAGTCTCCCCTACCAAAGGACTGATCACAATACCAGCAGATTGCTATACACCCAGTATTACTGCTGCACAGGTAACAACAGCACTGTCCAAGGCTGAGAATACAGCTTCTATGGGACTTGGCAATATCCCTGGCTGTGTTCTACATGAACTACAGAGTGAACTGGGACCTCACCTGTGTGCCCTGTTTAATCACAGTCTCACCTCAGGCTTTGTCCCTACCAAATGGTGCACTGCTACAGTCATCCCTCTCCACAAAAGAGGAGCAACTACAGACCCTGGGAACTATTGCCCCATTAGCCTGATGAGTCTGATATGCAAAGCTATGGAATGCATCATCATGTACCTAATAAACAAGGATATAGGGAATCTCCAAACCCTGGATCCCACACAGTTTGGTTTTGTGAAGGGTAGATCATGCCTGCTTAACCTGGTTGACTTCTTTGAGTCAGTCACCAGAGCTGCGGATGAAGGCATGGTGGTTCATACAGCCTACCTTGATCTGGCCAAGGCCTTTGATACCATTCCCCACTCAGGAATCATAAAAAAAACTCACTAAGCTAGGCATCAACCCCTATATCACTAGGTGGGATGCAAACTGGCTCACAGATGTAACCCACAGTGTGAAAGTAGCTGAATCCAAGTCAGACTGCTGACCTATCACAAGTGGAGTCCCACAGGGTTCAGTCCTGGGTCCTCTCCTGTTTGTTATCTTCTTCTCTGAAGTCCAGGCTAACAAGAAGGGATTCTGGCTGACAAAGTTTGCAGAAGATTGCAAGCTGGGAGCTATTATTAACTCCCCAAGTGATGTTGATATCCTACAGAACTGGAAAAGTTCTCCAAAGCAGAGACAAAGGTGATACTGCAAACTCTGCATGTGCATGGAGAGTTCATTCTAAGCAAAGACAAGGCTTGAATCCAAGAGTGTGTGACTGTCAGGACTTCATAACAGATATGAATGCCATTTGTAGTCAGAACAGATCAGCCTAACAGATCTGGTGCAGGGTCACTAACAGGAAAATACATGCATACATGAAAGCTCAAACCATTGCACTGAAGAGAATGAGCAGAGGTATAAATCCTCCATCACATATCATCCTCACTAACACAGTGTGGTGTCCCTGTCTGTGGTCAGTGAAAGGACACTGATACCTGGTAGAGGCCTGGATGTGGGAGCTGGACTGGTGAGAAGATTGCATATTTTCATATGGGATTCACCAGGTTGGTATTAACATATGGAAGTAACAAGGCCTGGCAGTGCACCACCGGCTTGAGCTTGCTGGTAGAAAACATCACCATACCACTTCTAAAGTTTTTCCCAGGACACAGGTATTGCAGCTTACACCACAAGGTATACATTCTGTCTATGATATCTTACCTGAAATACTGTTGTAGCACTGGATTATGTGATTCTCATATATATTCATTTGTATACATGGGTGGTTCTCTGTCTGCTTTCACAGGTGAAACAGCTGTTCTCTGAAGTACAGGCCAACACTAAGGGACTCTGGCTAACAAAGTTTGCAAATGACTGCAAACTGGGAGCCATTACTGATTCCCCAAATTATGTGGATACTCTACAAAAGGGCCTTACAGAAACAGAATACAATGCCCCATTTGGTATGTACCTCTCAAGACATCTGCAACAACTGGAAAGGCCACAGAAATACCTCACTAAAAGAATCACAGACTTAAAGCAGATGTCCTATGCCGATCGCCTTAAAAAACTCCAGCTATACGCTGTCGCATATCGTCTACTCCAAGGTGATCTCTGCTTAACATACAAGGCCATGTCAAACCCAGAGTTGTTGGACATGCTACACTTAAAGAAATCCCAATCCCTCAGAGCCACATGCTCCAGGGATCTAAACCTTGTCATCACAGTAAACAAAACATGCTGGAGGGATAGGTTCCTGACCCAGAGACTCCCCAGACTCTGGAATAGACTGCCCATACATGTCAAGCAGATAGCTTCTTTAGCCCTGTTCAAAAGGAACCTTGATGATTGGATGGGAGAAAGGAAATTCACCCTGGGGATCACGTCAGTTGCCCTGCTAGACAGGGGTCCAAGGAAGTAAATAGTGTGGGAAGAAATAGCCAGGGAATTGTTATGGCTAGGCTTGTATAGGCCCTAGGGCCGATAGCCTAGTACCAACCTATGAACCTATGGGGTCAGCTAAAATGGAACAGGATATGTTGGATGTCAGTGCGGTATCAGATTCTGGCAATGATGTCAGTCTGCTCATGCCACATTTAGGTAGCGCTGTGCCACTTTCAGTAGTATCTGCAGTGGAGGACATCCTACCACCATCAACATCCACTGACACAGCTGTGCTGGTTGATCTCATCCCTACATTTCCACTGGTATGGAAGATCGGTAAAACCCTAGCAGTCCAAAACATGGTGCATAATCATTACCAGCTCATACAACAGCAATGGGCAGTGGCACCAGTATAGAGCATGGAGAAAGCATTAGAGAGCAGAGTGCCAGTTAATATGAATGCCTTGACACCCACTCAGTGCTTGAATTAAGTGTCACACTGGGCATAAATCAATAAATATGCCTTAGCAATTCAGGTAGGGACAGATGCCACTAAGGCCATAGCAGTGATGGTTAGCATTTTGTGCAGCATGTAGGACAACATACCTGATAGCCTGCAACACCTTCATACAGCTATGGATCACATGGACAAGGAAAATGCCCATCTGCTGAGGTCACTGGATGGCCACTTGGCAGTTATTGTAGTCACCATGGGTACCATGGCTTTACTCTTCATGGCCTGAATCACCATACCCGTGGCTATTACTCCTCTGCCTCCATTGCAGGTATATCCAACTGGACAGGTTCTCTGATGTCATAGTGTGTGATTTTCTCACTGACAACTATGAGTAGTGAGCCTGTAGTGGCATGAGGGGTCAGTCTTCAAGGATGTAACCTCTGTGACAGTCCTCTGCTGTATATAGTGATGCAGTCTTGGTTCAGCATTTCCAGATCATTCCTGTCAGTGGGTGCTGCTGGTAGTGGCATAACATGAATGTAATACCCTTGTGGCTGAAACCATCCATGTGTTTCTATCATTCCCTTCTGTGGATCTCTAACTTCTGTCAAATTCATGCCCATGTTGAACTCCGCCATTTGTTGCAGGTGTGGCCTCTCAGTGCAAGAATTGTGTGACAACCCAAAACATTGGGTCACCCATCCTTGTCTACCATCTCCTCCATATTTTACACAGATTCCTTAATCACCTAACCATGTAACACAGTACATTATTTTATTTTATTAATTTGTTAACTGGGTAAGCCCATTGTGCAGAAGTACTGGTTAAGTAACCTACTCAGTTACACACAATAGGCAAATGGAGGTGGAAGTAATCAAAACATGGACCCTTGAGTATGGGAAATAGCACAGTAACAGCTCAGAGCCTTAATCTTCTGCACTTGCTGCCAGACAATAACTCTTCCATATCCCCTGGCTCTTCCCAACTTTCACCTATGTAGCTATTGCTGATCTCTGTCACTGTGCCCCATCCACATGTGCAAATGATGGCAACTGTGCCCTTCTCATCCCTCTGTGTTAAATGGGGTTAAACTCAAACAATTCAGCCCACGAGTGGCTGAAAAAATAACAGGAATAAATGGTAAACCACAGATCTGTTCTTTAATTGTAGACAAGTACAACAGAGATATATTGTAATAGGTTGAGCGCTTTCATCTAGATAAGCTAGATTTCATCAGAACATCTGACACAAATTCACATTGCATTTAAATACTATAAACTACCGCCTTTTCCATTCAATTAATCAATTATGTGCACTTAATCTTACTACAGAGAGATTTTTTTAAAGATAAAATGTTACTGTTAAAATATCTCACCCAAACTATATGGTTATAAACTAACTATAATAAAATCAACCATATTGATTAAAATAAAATACAATAGTTATCATAACTTGATAGTATATAAATTTTATACATCCAGGTATTTATATTTATATCTAAAATATTTATATGAAATAAATACATTTTATTATACCTTAAACTCTCTTTAACATATATAAAGACAATACTGTAATGTGTGGAAATAAATGTTAATATTGTATGTTTATTAAATCCCAATGGACTCATAGAACATAAAACCTACTGCTAGAAAATAGTCTATTAAAGACTTGTAAACAGTCACAAATTTAATTACATCTTTTACGTCCTAACTAATGGTTTAGTGGGAATTACTTTATTTAGTCCTGGGTGTGTACCTGCATCCAGACGTAGCTGCCATTTTATTTCTTTCTCACCAACAATGGCTTTAATATTGCCCCCTCTAGGGTTGGGTACAATCACCTCCAATATTGCAAATTTAAAACCCATACATGCCGCACTGTTTAATATATGACGGGACAATGCATTGTTCATGTCCTTTTTGTTGATACAATAAATATGGTCATAAATTCTATTTTTAAAAAAACGGTCAGTCTTGCCAACATAATAACTTTGGCATGTATCACAAATAGCTAAATAGACCAAATGTTTAGTTAAGCAATTCCCATGTTTGAAAATAACCTTCGTCCTGATTCTATTTTTCAACACGAGAGTATTCCCTTCATATATATATCTACAATAATTACAGCACCCACACCTCCTGGTGCCAATTTTATATGTTTTTTGATCATAAATACAATTCTGTCTCATCTCTATTAGCCTTTTGAGGCTGTTGCCTGTTTTGTGTACAAAATGTGGCTTGGGGGGTATTTTGTCCTTGATCATAGTATCGCTAGTTAATATATACCAATGTCTCATAATAATTTCCTTAACCTCCTGAGTATGTTTACCATATTTAACAATACATGCTCTCTTATAATGGTTACTATCAACATTTTCCCTTTTATTGTTGTTTTGTATACCAATACCTAATAATGATGGATATTTATTACCCCACTCGTTAGATACATACATAATTATATCCTTCAGCATCCTCTCTGGATAGCCTTTCTCCATAAACAATGTCCCTATGAAACTCAACTCTTTAAGCATGATGTCCCTAACAGATGTCATTCTCGCTGCCCTTATGCATTGGCCTTTCACTATGTTGTATTTAACTTTATATGAATGAGCACTGTTATAGTGCAAATATCCATTGCTATATGTATCTTTCCTATAGATTTTCGACTGGAAAGAATATCCATCATTATAGACATATACATCTAAGTAATTTATCCCTTTATTGTCATATTGATGGGTAAACTTAAGATAACTTGTGGTGGCATTAATGTATTTAATGAAATCATTTAGTTCTTCTGTGTTACCTGTCCATAATAAAAAAATATCATCTAGGTAACGAACATATGTTTTTATATGTTTCATCCAAGTAGTGTGTAATATATATGTCATTTCCCAATCGAGGAGAACTATGTTGGCATACATGGGGGCACAAGCTGCCCCCATCGCCACTCCTGAAATTTGTTTATAGTATTCTCCTTCGAAAAAAATATAGTTATGATCAAGTACTATATCCATAAAGGAGGTAAGGAGGGAAATCTCATCTTGCTTTAAACCACTATACATGTTGAGGCTCTGTATGAAACTATCTATTCCTTCATTTTTGGGAATACACGAAAATAAATCTTTTACGTCAATAGTGACAAATAAAATGTCTGGGGTCCACAATTCATGCTTGAATATTCCCAAGAATTCCCAAGAATCCTTCATAATATGTGGAACTAAATTATACATGTGTTTCAACCTATTGTCCACTACTTTACCAAATGGAAATGTCTTGCTCGCACTTCCTGATATTATGGGTCTGAAAGGTGGTTCTAAGGGATTTTTATGTACCTTGGGGATCCCTCTAATTGTTGCCAGGATGGGAAATTCAACCTTTAGGTATTTATAAAGTTCTTCATCTATTCTATTGTCTATTAAAAATTCCTCAAGGTATGAATCAATCCTGTTATGAGCTATATTAACTTGATTTAAGGAAGACACTTCATATTGTGATGTATTAAATATTTCAAACATTTTGCTACTATACTTTTCTTGATCATAAAGGACAATTCCTCCCCCCTTATCCGCCACCATTATCCTAACATTTTCTGAACATATGGAATCAATCATAGAATGTATTGCATTGACCAGTGTGTAATCACTTTTGTTGTGTTTATATTTATTATGTAACTTATATATTTCTTCATAAATCACATTCTCGAAAGTTTCCAAAGTTTTAGCCATAGGGGGTGTAAAAGAACTCTTTTTTCTTAAATCCATGGTATTTGATTGATAGTAGGACTTATTATGAAAAAATACCCCTAGATTTAATTTTCTAAGGAATAACTTTGTTTCTACCAGAATATCTAATAAGTCCAAAGATTTATCTGGTATGAACTTCATTCCCTTCGAGAAAATATCTACAAGTTCTGGTTTGACTTCGTAGGTGGTGTAATTGTAGATTTTAACTTCACCTCTAATAGGTGAAGGAAAAGGAAAAAAAACCCTGCCCTTTTGTACCGGATCAACCAAGTCAGTATGAATATTACTATTGTGTGAAACATCTAGTTGTTCTATTGATTCGCTTAAGTTTACCTGTGTTTGTTCCACCTGTATTGCTCTTTCCCCCTTCTGTTTACTGTCTGCCAATTGTTGTGTTCTTCTTCCTCTAAAAAAAATCTTCATTATGATAATAATGTAAACCTAACTGATGTCCATCACTAAATTTACCCTTGTCATTCACCCTATGACTCTCTCTAACCTTTTTGTTCCATTTGTATGCTATCCCTTGTTCGTATTGATGCATATCTCGCTCTAATGTTTTGCATTTTTTCTCAAACATTCTTTTACTAATATTGTCAGCATAGTCATACTGCTTATAAAAAAGTTTTTCCCATTGTGGAAAGAGCTTGTCATTGCGTATAGCACTATCCATGCTTTCAACTTCACTAATTAATACAGTCAATTTTAAATAATTATTATCCAAAATAAACTGCATAAACTGTTGGCCGAACTCATTAAACATGCTATTACACTTTTTTATGTTATTAGCGTTCATTTCAATTCCCATGGGTTCCTTGAAAAACTGGAGACCCATAGGGACAATATGACTGTTCAAGCATTTACGTAGGTACATATTATCCACCTGTAATGCTTTGATTTTGGTCAGCTTATTACCAAAACCAAAAATCATTTGTTTCAAAGAATTATAGTGGTCATTATTAACGTGTCCTTTGTTGTTGTCATTACTTTTCATATCAAAGTCAAATGGCATTTGCAAAAGTTTCTCAACATTATAATTGTCTATACAATCATTAATGCCCGTCCGGGACCGTTGATGAAAAGTACCTGTGTGTTTAGAGTTGGTAGTAACACTGGATTTATCTTTAGCGCCATATGTCCTTTCCGGTGGTTGCCGTTTAGGTTTAGCCCCTGATATTAGATAGGTCTCTTCCTCGTTGTTGCTAGGAAATGGTACAAAATTGAACAATGTAGAGTTATTGTCCACTTTTGGATGCGTAGCCTTCCTCGGCGTGCAGCTGAGTAAAAATGGAGACGAAGTTCTCCTCTGCCCATTCGGGATCTCCTCCTCACTCGCTTGGCCAATAGAGGAATGGGACAACGCAGGCACGTTAATTGAAGTAGGCGGAATTTGCGGTCTTAAAGAGCCCGACTTGGGAGTCAGTAAATCAATAAGGTGTGATAGTTCTCCTTTGATGATAGCCATCTCTGAATGCAACTTGTCGACTTCCTCCCGGGTGATGGGAGTTCCAAGTCCAGAAACATCCTGTAGTGAATCCATATATAACGACTATGACCAAGCAATATTCCTGTATACGACACTAAACTCAAACAATTCAGCCCACGAGTGGCTGAAAAAATAACAGGAATAAATGGTAAACCACAGATCTGTTCTTTAATTGTGACAAATTACAACAGAGATATATTGTAATAGGTTGAGCGCTTTCATCTAGATAAGCTAGATTTCATCAGAACATCTGACACAAATTCACATTGCATTTAAATACTATAAACTACCGCCTTTTCCATTCAATTAATCAACTATGTGCACTTAATCTTACTACAGAGAGATTTTTTTAAAGATAAAATGTTACTGTTAAAATATCTCACCCAAACTATATGGTTATAAACTAACTATAATAAAATCAACCATATTGATTAAAATAAAATACAATAGTTATCATAACTTGATAGTATATAAATTGTATACATCCAGGTATTTATATTTATAGATATAAATACCTGGATGTATACAATTTATATACTATCAAGTTATGATAACTATTGTATTTTATTTTAATCAATATGGTTGATTTTATTATAGTTAGTTTATAACCATATAGTTTGGGTGAGATATTTTAACAGTAACATTTTATCTTTAAAAAAATCTCTCTGTAGTAAGATTAAGTGCACATAATTGATTAATTGAATGGAAAAGGCGGTAGTTTATAGTATTTAAATGCAATGTGAATTTGTGTCAGATGTTCTGATGAAATCTAGCTTATCTAGATGAAAGCGCTCAACCTATTACAATATATCTCTGTTGTACTTGTCTACAATTAAAGAACAGATCTGTGGTTTACCATTTATTCCTGTTATTTTTTCAGCCACTCGTGGGCTGAATTGTTTGAGTTTAGTGTCGTATACAGGAATATTGCTTGGTCATAGTCGTTATATATGGATTCACTACAGGATGTTTCTGGACTTGGAACTCCCATCACCCGGGAGGAAGTCGACAAGTTGCATTCAGAGATGGCTATCATCAAAGGAGAACTATCACGCCTTATTGATTTACTGACTCCCAAGTCGGGCTCTTTAAGACCGCAAATTCCGCCTACTTCAACTAACGTGCCTGCGTTGTCCCGTTCCTCTATTGGCCAAGCGAGTGAGGAGGAGATCCCGAATGGGCAGAGGAGAACTTCGTCTCCATTTTTACTCAGCTGCACGCCGAGGAAGGCTACACATCCAAAAGTGGACAATAACTCTACATCGTTCAATTTTGTACCAGTTCCTAGCAACAACGAGGAAGAGACCTATCTAATATCAGGGGCTAAACCTAAACGGCAACCACCGGAAAGGACATATGGCGCTAAAGATAAATCCAGTGTTACTACCAACTCTAAACACACAGGTACTTTTCATCAACGGTCCCGGACGGGCATTAATGATTGTATAGACAATTATAATGTTGAGAAACTTTTGCAAATGCCATTTGACTTTGATATGAAAAGTAATGACAACAACAAAGGACACGTTAATAATGACCACTATAATTCTTTGAAACAAATGATTTTTGGTTTTGGTAATAAGCTGACCAAAATCAAAGCATTACAGGTGGATAATATGTACCTACTTAAATGCTTGAACAGTCATATTGTCCCTATGGGTCTCCGGTTTTTCAAGGAACCCATGGGAATTGAAATGAACGCTAATAACATAAAAAAGTGTAATAGCATGTTTAATGAGTTCGGCCAACAGTTTATGCAGTTTATTTTGGATAATAATGATTTAAAATTGACTGTATTAATTAGTGAAGTTGAAAGCATGGATAGTGCTATACGCAATGACAAGCTCTTTCCACAATGGGAAAAACTTTTTTATAAGCAGTATGACTATGCTGACAATATTAGTAAACGAATGTTTGAGAAAAAATGCAAAAAATTAGAGCGAGATATGCATCAATACGAACAAGGGATAGCATACAAATAGAACAAAAAGGTTAGAGAGAGTCATAGGGCAAATGACAAGGGTAAATTTAGTGATGGACATCAGTTAGGTTTACATTATTATCATAATGAAGATGTTTTTTTAGAGGAAGAAGAACACAACAATTGGCAGACAGTAAACAGAAGGGGGGAAGGGCAATACAGGTGGAACAAACACAGGTAAACTTAAGCGAATCAATAGAACAACTAGATGTTTCACACAATAGTAATATTCATACTGACTTGGTTGATCCGGTACAAAAGGGCAGGGTTTTTTTTCCTTTTCCTTCACCTATTAGAGGTGAAGTTAAAATCTACAATTACACCACCTACGAAGTCAAACCAGAACTTGTAGATATTTTCTCGAAGGGAATGAAGTTCATACCAGATAAATCTTTGGACTTATTAGATATTCTGGTAGAAACAAAGTTATTCCTTAGAAAATTAAATCTAGGGGTATTTTTTCATAATAAGGCCTACTATCAATCAAATACCATGGATTTAAGAAAAAAGAGTTCTTTTACACCCCCTATGGCTAAAACTTTGGAAACTTTCGAGAATGTGATTTATGAAGAAATATATAAGTTACATAATAAATATAAACACAACAAAAGTGATTACACACTGGTCAATGCAATACATTCTATGATTGATTCCATATGTTCAGAAAATGTTAGGATAATGGTGGCGGATAAGGGGGGAGGAATTGTCCTTTATGATCAAGAAAAGTATAGTAGCAAAATGTTTGAAATATTAAATAATACATCACAATATGAAGTGTCTTCCTTAAATCAAGTTAATATAGCTCATAACAGGATTGATTCATACCTTGAGGAATTTTTAATAGACACTAGAATAGATGAAGAACTTTATAAATACCTAAAGGTTGAATTTCCCATCCTGGCAACAATTAGAGGGATCCCCAAGGTACATAAAAATCCCTTAGAACCACCTTTCAGACCCATAATATCAGGAAGTGCGAGCAAGACATTTCCATTTGGTAAAGTAGTGGACAATAGGTTGAAACACATGTATAATTTAGTTCCACATATTATGAAGGATTCTTGGGAATTCTTGGGAATATTCAAGCATGAATTGTGGAGCCCAGACATTTTATTTGTCACTATTGACGTAAAAGATTTATTTTCGTGTATTCCCAAAAATGAAGGAATAGATAGTTTTATACAGAGCCTCAACATGTATAGTGGTTTAAAGCAAGATGAGATTTCCCTCCTTACCTCCTTTATGGATATAGTACTTGATCATAACTATATTTTTTCAAGGAGAATACTATAAACAAATTTCAGTGGCGATGGGGCAGCTTGTCCCATGTATGCCAACATAGTTCTCCTCGATTGGGGAAATGACATATATATTACACACTACTGGATGAAACATATAAAAAACATATGTTCGTTACCTAGGCGATATTTTTTATTATGGCCAGGTAACACAGAAGAACTAAATGATTTCATTAAATACATTAATGCCACCACAAGTTATCTTAAGTTTACCCATCAATATGACAATAAAGGAATAAATTAGTTAGATGTATATGTCTATAATGATGGATATTCTTTCCAGTCGAAAATCTATAGGAAAGATACATATAGCAATGGATATTTGCACTATAACGGTGCTCATTCATATAAAGTTAAATACAACATAGTGAAAGGCCAATGCGTAAGGGCAGCGAATGACATCTGTTAGGGACATCATGGCTTAAAGAGTTGAGTTTCATAGGGACATTGTTTAGGAGAAAGGCTATCCAGAGAGGATGCTGAAGGATATATTATGTATGTATCTAACGAGTGGGGTAATAAATATCCATCGTTATTAGGTATTGGTATACAAAACAACAATAAAAGGAAAATGTCGATAGTAACCATTATAAGAGAGCATGTATTGTTAAATATGGTAAACATACTCAGGAGGTTAAGGAAATTATTATGAGACATTGGTATATATTAACTAGTGACACTACGATCAAGGACAAAATACCCCCAAGCCACATTTTGTACACAAACAGGCAACAGCCTCAAAAGGCTAATAGAGATGAGACAGAATTGTATTTATGATCAAAAAACATATAAAATTGGCACCAGGAGGTGTGGGTGCCTGTGAAGGGAACAAATTTCAGGAGTGGCGATGGGGGCAGCTTGTGCCCCCATGTATGCCAACATAGTTCTCCTCGATTGGGAAATGACATATATATTACACACTACTTGGATGAAACATATAAAAACATATGTTCGTTACCTAGACGATATTTTTTTATTATGGCCAGGTAACACAGAAGAACTAAATGATTTCATTAAATACATTAATGCCACCACAAGTTATCTTAAGTTTACCCATCAATATGACAATAAAGGAATAAATTAGTTAGATGTATATGTCTATAATGATGGATATTCTTTCCAGTCGAAAATCTATAGGAAAGATACATATAGCAATGGATATTTGCACTATAACAGTGCTCATTCATATAAAGTTAAATACAACATAGTGAAAGGCCAATGCATAAGGGCAGCGAGAATGACATCTGTTAGGGACATCATGCTTAAAGAGTTGAGTTTCATAGGGACATTGTTTAGGGAGAAAGGCTATCCAGAGAGGATGCTGAAGGATATAATTATGTATGTATCTAACGAGTGGGGTAATAAATATCCATCATTATTAGGTATTGGTATACAAAACAACAATAAAAGGGAAAATGTCGATAGTAACCATTATAAGAGAGCATGTATTGTTAAATATGGTAAACATACTCAGGAGGTTAAGGAAATTATTATGAGACATTGGTATATATTAACTAGTGACACTACGATCAAGGACAAAATACCCCCCAAGCCACATTTTGTACACAAAACAGGCAACAGCCTCAAAAGGCTAATAGAGATGAGACAGAATTGTATTTATGATCAAAAAACATATAAAATTGGCACCAGGAGGTGTGGGTGCTGTAATTATTGTAGATATATATATGAAGGGAATACTCTCGTGTTGAAAAATAGAATCAGGACGAAGGTTATTTTCAAACATGGGAATTGCTTAACTAAACATTTGGTCTATTTAGCTATTTGTGATACATGCCAAAGTTATTATGTTGGCAAGACTGACCGTTTTTTTAAAAATAGAATTTATGACCATATTTATTGTATCAACAAAAAGGACATGAACAATGCATTGTCCCATCATATATTAAACAGTGCGGCATGTATGGGTTTTAAATTTGCAATATTGCAGGTGATTGTACCCAACCCTAGAGGGGGCAATATTAAAGCCATTGTTGGTGAGAAAGAAATAAAATGGCAGCTACGTCTGGATGCAGGTACACACCCAGGGCTAAATGAAGTAATTCCCACTAAACCATTAGTTAGGACGTAAAAGATGTAATTAAATTTGTGACTGTTTACAAGTCTTTAATAGACTATTTTCTAGCAGTAGGTTTTATGTTCTATGAGTCCATTGGGATTTAATAAACATACAATATTAGCATTTATTTCCACACATTACAGTATTGTCTTTATATATGTTAAAGAGAGTTTAAGGTATAATAAAATGTATTTATTTTATATAAATATTTTAGATATAAATATAAATACCTGGATGTATACAATTTATATACTATCAAGTTATGATAACTATTGTATTTTATTTTAATCAATATGGTTGATTTTATTATAGTTAGTTTATAACCATATAGTTTGGGTGAGATATTTTAACAGTAACATTTTATCTTTAAAAAAATCTCTCTGTAGTAAGATTAAGTGCACATAATTGATTAATTGAATGGAAAAGGCGGTAGTTTATAGTATTTAAATGCAATGTGAATTTGTGTCAGATGTTCTGATGAAATCTAGCTTATCTAGATGAAAGCGCTCAACCTATTACAATATATCTCTGTTGTACTTGTCTACAATTAAAGAACAGATCTGTGGTTTACCATTTATTCCTGTTATTTTTTCAGCCACTCGTGGGCTGAATTGTTTGAGTTTAGTGTCGTATGCAGGAATATTGCTTGGTTAAATGGGGTTAAGTAATATCTGATGAACAGTATGGATAGTCAATGCACTGTGCTGCACAGCCTGCGTACACTTTTGTATGCATCAGTTTTAACCATTTTTCTCTCGTCTTTTGCTCATGGTTATGTGCTACTCGCCACCTTTTACTCATGCTATAGAATATTGTGCACACCTCAGCTTCGCATGGGTTTCTCTGCAGCAAGTTCATGCAGCAGCTCCTCATATGACAACATCTCTGCTACTGGCTCTGGTCAGGCTGACGCCCTCCCCCCACACTGAAGATGAACCTGAATCTAGCTATGTACCACCATGTTGTGCAGCATTACACAGACATCAAATGTCTTGCTGCAGGTCTTTGCAGCATACTGTGGTGTACCACCAAAGGAATCTAGGAAAAAGAAGCTGGTCTTCAACACTGTGAGCACATGCTTAGTGATGTTGTGGGTCAGTTTGAAGTTCAGAGTTGTATAACATATCAGCCATGCTCTTGGGGTTGTGTATTGGTGTCATAATCCATAGCTCTAGGGCTTAACCAGCATCACCTGCAAAACATAAGAGTAGAACCTTTTTATCAGATGACATTCATCACACATGCTGGCTTGTTTGAGCAGCCTGCTAGTAAAGTTGATTATGCTTACCAATTGTATGTCCCTGTGGGAAATTATCCTGCACAAATCACTGGTATAGGCTGGACATGTGTCAGATGCGGGAATCATGGGAACTGCCTGGATGGTGCACAGAAATATTGATAATAATATCCTGTGCATTGCAGACTACCTGACAGCTGATGGAGTGGAACCCTTCTAGTTGACAATGCAGTAGCAGTATCCAGGTGTAGCCTTGATGGTGAAGTGGGTGCAATCAATGGCCTGTAGAACCTTAGGAAAACAGGCTATTTATTATAATTCCTGCACAATGGTGTTTTTCTCCTCCACAGTCCATGGGAATGACATATGCTTCTCTATGCCATGCAGCATAACATCAAGGAACTGGTATAGTGTTTATGATGCAGATGTGTGATGTGTTCCCTTCTGGCCATTGGAGATTCTCATAGGAAGTATGGTCAGTAATACACATGCCTTGTCTTCAACAGGGACCAGTATTCCATACATCCCATAAGATTCCATATGAGAATGGTATATGCCTACAAGCTCCCATATGATATCTCTGTACGTCATTGAGGGGATAGTTAATCAGCTAAAGTTAGATCTGTCTATCATGTGACACTGGTTGTGAGATTAGTCCTTAATATATTCTGTTGGGCTAAAATGGATGCTATTTCTAACACTTTAGCATGGACTGTCAGTCTGTTCAGTGAGAAATGATGAGGTACAAAGTTGTCACTAGAAGTAGCTCATTACACTATGTTTATATGCTTCTGAATCATGCCACCATATTTTTTATCTTCATTAGAATTCACAGATACTTTAATTTCCATAATGCTACTCATTTGTGACTGATTTATAATCAGAATTTATGTAACAGTGATGTTTGCAGTTGGAACATCTGTCTGAGGGCTATACTTTTATGTACATTATTTATAAACATTTTGGCAGCCCAGAGCAAATAACTTTGTTTACAATTATTGCTCCATTTTCTTAGACCACAGTAGCACCATTAGTATTCTCTCCTTCCAGCTATCTTCCATTGATTGTTTTTAGCAGTCCTCTGTCTCCCTTCTTTAAGTTTATTTCTCCTTTGCACCAGACATTTGCTAAACCACTTTCAATTCTGAGCCAGTATTTTATTTTTCCTGGGCTGCAATCCTGCATTTTGGGCTTAATTTTTCTAATTTTTTTTTTTTGGGGGGGGCAGGGTAGCCTAGTCTATGGACTTAGCAATTCTAAGTCAAATATTTAATGTTATATATCATTATTAGTCTGGGTAGATTGATACTGGAGTAACAGTGGGGTAATTAAGTTAAACTACAAATGAAATATACAAATACAAATATTGAATTATTTGGTATTAGCTGAACGGAAGCACCTACCTTTGCTCTAAGGCCACTTCACTGACTGTTTTTTGTGTTCTTACATTCCTGCTTGTTGTAACACACTCTGTTTTCCCTACCCTACCCCAAATTCTCCCACACTCCTACATAACCTAAACCTATACATCTACAGCCACAACCACCTAGGAAACTAACTAACTGAATCAACCATCTAATTAACATATTCCTAAACACCCTCCTCATCTATCAATTAACATTTTACCATACCTTCACACTTATTCAACCATAGCCTTTGTAAACCCATCAATCCTGATAACTCTTTCTTTCTTTCTAGCCTACCTGACTGCCTTTCTCAGCAACATCCATACAAACCATATTCTCCCACCGCAATCACTATTTTAAGTACTCAGTCTGTCACCACAAGCAAGGCTGTAACACAGCCTTCCATAACTCCATTACTCTACCCTAACTCCTATATTCATTACTTCTAACATAAAATCCAAACTCTACAAACTTTAAAACAAAAATACACTTTCAAAAAACAAAACTATAACACATACCCCATAAACATACACCCCATATCCTATCAAATTAAAATTAGATGGTGACATAAACCCCTAATCTAGGAATGTCCAATCTCAACTGCACCACCAATCCAAAACCAAATACACATCCCTTACATGCCAAAACATCCTTATTGCAAATTTTTAATCTGAACATCTGAAACATTTGCATTAAAATAATTAAGCTGCATGCATGGATAGCCCAACACTCTCATGACATAATGATAATTGAAGAGACTTGGCTGAAGCCCCATATCAAAGATGAGGAAATACTACCACCCAGTCCCAACATACTAAGGATAGAGAGGCAAAAACAAAAATAGTCTGCAATTTATCATTTCCCTCTCTACAGCCCAACCTTTAATAATGCTGTAGCTAAACCCTGACAAAACTCTATCCATAAAAGGAATTTACACCCCTCCTGGAAATAACATCAGCATTGCAGAAGAATTTCTTCACGTCATCTCTAACATTCTACAAGAAAAGATACTTTTATAAGATTTCAATATCAAATGTCTTATCAATTATGATTATCCTGAAAATTCCATTAATGTCTGTAGCCTCACCCAACTAATTACCTCTCCCATACACTATGTAAACAACACCCACAAAGCTTCATTACTTGACTGGAAGCTCACCTCCTCACCTAACAACATACTCTCCTATGGCTTTCCCTCTAATGCTCTAAGTGATCACCTTGGTATCTTTGTCACCAAAACCACACTCACAAACCACGCCACCTTAATGAAATATGCAATCTCTCTCACTTCTAAAATGAAACAATTCTCCAGAACATACAACTTTGTATCTAGCAGCAACAATAAGGATGTTGTTACAGACGTCTCAAGAATGTTCCTTAACATTCTAAACAGTTTATCACTTCTCAGAACAAAATGTGTAAATGTCATACCAGCCCCTTGGCTGACCAGAACTAGAAAACATCTAATGAAACTCAGAGGCAAGGCATGGAATTCCTGAATAAAGAAAAAAACATAAACAGACTACAGATATTTTGGCAACTCAGACTATCACATTAATACCAAAACAAAATAGATAAAAAACTCTGCACTAACCTACAGCCCCAAATCCTTCAATCCACAGTGGTATTCTGGCCAACTATAAGCAAAATCTTCAAACAAGGCCATGCCACCTAACCCAAACCCACAATGCCCAACAATACAGGAAACACTGCCACTCTCTTTAACATGCATTTTATAAACTTAGTAACCTTCCTAATCAAACACCACTCCCCTCTCACAAGTCCCTCCATCCCTAGCAACTCCAGTGTGACTCTGCCCCCTTTTCATTGCAACCTGTTCCTACTTCAAGCATTAAAAATTTCTCTTAAAAGTAAATCTCACTACCATATTATACAACGACCGACCCACCCCCCATTAATATTCCAAAACGTGCATGCTGATTGGTCAGCATGCACATTGTAAATCAGACTTATACTAATGGAAAAAGGTCTGGTTGCCCAGACTTTTTCCATTAGCATGTCTTTTTTTTTTACAGCAATGGAGAACGCAAGATCTCCATTGCTTTTTAGACACTGTCTTGCTATGTTAAAGGAGTTTAACATAGTGAGACAGCTTTAAAAAAAGTAACGGAGATCTTCCTTTCTCCGTTGCTTTTTTTAAAGCTGTCTCGCTATGTTAAATGGGTTTAACATAGCGAGACAGCTTTAAAAAAAGCAACGGAGATTCTCCGTTGCTTTTTTTAAAGCTGTCTCACTATGTTAAACTCCTTTAACATAGTGAGACACTTTGTAAAGAGCAATGGAGATCTTGCTTTCTCCGTTGCTTCCACCCACAGCTCTGATTTACTGCGTAAGCATACGCATGCGCAGTACATCAGAACTGCCGCAGAATACCAGACAGCTGCGGAAGGGCAGCAAGGAGGCATTATACAATGCCATTATTTAAGAAAAGTAAGTATTTTCTTTCTTAAATAATGTCACTGTATAATAGCAATAACCCACTTCTGGGTGTGGGTAATGCTGGATTTACCCATGGTTGTCCGTTTGGCCACTTGGGCTTCACCCTTGTAACCAAACCACACCAACTGTGGGTAAATCCAGCATTACCCACACCCAGGCGTGGGCTATTGCTATAACATCCAACAATCTCCCCATTGAATATCAAAAAATGGCTGCTAAGACTGTAACCTATCCCATTTCCATACTCATAAACCAGTCTATCACAGAAGCATACATCTCAACATCAAGGGAAAAAAGTTATATCCTACCACTACATAAAGGAGAAATTAATGCTGAATGTAGTAACTACAGCCTTGTTGTTATGCTTCCCCCTTTCTAAAATTCTAAAAAATACATTCATTCTCAGCTCTCCCAACACCTCGCTGAAAATTACCACCTCTCCTCCTCTCAACACAGTTTCTACCATCATCATAGCACTACTACAGCCCTCCTACATTTCACTAATACTGTAAATATCAACAGGAATGAAGGAAGGTTAGTATCTGCCTTCTTTCTAGACCTTTCCAAAACCTTTACACAGTCTCATACCCCATCCTCCTAGAAAAACTCTCAACTCTAGGATTTGATGAAATCTCAGCTACATGGTTTAACAGTTATCCTGCTAACAGATCACAGTCCCTAAAATAGCACAAAGACTTTTCCCCTTTTCTCCCATTTTCCATAGATGTCCCGCAAGAGTCCATTCTTGGTTTCATTCTTTTCAACATCTTCATTAATAACCTTCCAAATTCTGCCAAATAAGCCACAATAGTTAAGCACGCCAATGACAGCACCCTCATAAGTAATACCTAAAACCTTAACAACTTGCATCAAATCACTCAAGAGTCCTTGTCATTCATTAAACCTGACTAACTGACTCACAACTTTTGCTTAACACCCAAAAAGCAATTGCTTTTTCTTTACCCCAATAAACCTCTCATGCCAGAAACCCTGATTTGATATTCTCTCAGCAAATAACACTAAAACTGAAATTGTCCCACATACTAAGCTGCTTGGCATCTACATTGACAATAGCTTAAAGTTTGACTACCACATGAAAAAACTCATGAGAAATCATGTTCCCTTTATAGAGTAAAAAATGTCCTCACTGACCAAACCAGAAAACACTTAGCCTCTACCCTTCTACTCCCAGCATTTCTCTACACAGCCCTTATGCTCACTAACTTACAAGTCTCTCAGCTCTTAAAGCTTAAATAATGCTATCACAAAGTAGGAATATTTGCAGTAAATCACCCACAAAAATCTCACCACTGCCTATCACTCAAAGAACTAAACTAGTTCAAACTACTCCGTTTGCTATCTTACATTTAGCTTGTGACTACTCATAAACTCATCTATAAATCTACAAACTGACCATCTCTGTCAACACTAATCCAGCCACACAAACCAAATAGATCACTTTGCTGAACCCAAATGCTGTTTCTCCATGTCAGTAAATGCAACAATACAGGTGATGACAGTGTATTTTCAAACTATGCTCTCAAAGCATGGAACACCATACGTATATCTTTAAAAGTAGAACAACATCTCAAAAGTTTTAAACAGAAGCTAAAGTCACACCTGTAAAATATCTGGATTGGGTCTACTTCACAATGTTGAATGCCAACAATACTGAAGCCGATATTGTTGGCACCACAACATCGAAAGTGCAGAACATCGTGCAGGTAAACAGAAATCTCCGTAGGGGGAGATTTCCATTTACCTCAATGTAGTGTGGTCTTGGAGTTGGAATATTTAAGTGGGGGTGGGGGGTGGGGGGCCTACGCTAGTTAGTTTTTATTTTTGTTTGTTTTTTTTTTTAAATGTTATTCGATGTTTTACTACATCGATCACTAGAGGTCGACCTTTAGTGATTCGGTGTAGTAAGATTTCGATAACGTGATATAGACGCTCTGGATCTACTCCTACACTAACCATGGATAAGTACCCCTAGACTGGACCATACTTTCACACTTCCTCCTACCCTTCATCTGCTTCCCTCTCATCTCTTCCTCACTACCATTCTTCTCTATGCTCTCACCCACTCACCATGTCTGACTAGTTCCTCTCACTTCATCCTCCTTACATTCACTGCTAGAATTTTCTTTCCCCTCCATTTCCTCCTGCTTCATACTTTAATCACTTCTAGTCCCTCTCCTTCCTCAATCAGTCTTCAGTTTACTCCATCAAGTGCAATTTAGCATAAAAAAATGAAAGAGTAAGAGGATGCTACTTTTCTGCAACTTTATGTCTTTATTACAAAACTGCTTATCAAAGTATGGAATGGTACTGCTCCACTGACATTTATGTCTGGATATATACACTGCTACTGAAATTTATGTATATGAGAGATTTATGAGATATATATGTAACTATATCTCTACAATGCTGCTGGTCCACTGAAATTTATGTTTGTATATATGTATATGCGTGTAAAAGCCGCGGTGGTGCAGCGGTAGCATTGTCGCCTCACAGCAAGAAATTCTCCTGTTCAATTTTCGGCTGGAGCACCTTCTGTGTGGAGTCTGCATGTCCTCCCCACAGTCGAGTAGCATTTGAAAGACATGCGTGAATGGGTGTGCCTTCATTGAAGGTTGGGTGTCGAGCTTGCACCTCAGCACCATAAACATTTACTGCCAATCATTAGCAGACCAGAGTTCTGCTGTGGCGACCCCCTAACTGGGAAAAGCTGAAAGAAAAACACCATATATGTATATGTGTGTGTGTGTGTGTGTGTGTGTGTGTGTGTGTGTGTGTGTGTATATATATATATATATATATATATATATATATATATATATATATATATATATATATATATATTCCTATTACAAGAATGAAAGTTCACTACTTCGAACTTGTAATAGGAAGCCTCACTCCTGCAAAAGTTCACTTTAATGAAAGTGAACTTTTGAGTAAGTGCACTTCACCGAAAACACCACAGCACAGTGGAGGACATAAAAAACAAGCTATGTCCTTCACTATGGTGTGATAGTCACAGACCTTAGGGTTAGGGCATGGGTTAGGGTAAGGGGATAGTTAGTAAAGCTAACCCCATACCCTAACCCATGCCCTAACCCTAAGGTTCGTGGCTATCGCACCACAATGGAGGACATTACTATGTCCTTCACTGCGCTGCAGTCATCATGGACCTTAGGGTTAGGGCACGGGTCATGGTAAGAGGATAGCTCTACAGGCTATCCCCTTACTATGACCCGTGCCCTAACCCTAAGGTCCGTGAGTACTGCACAGAAGTTCAGTACAACACCCATTCATTGTACTGAACTTCACGTAAGTGCACTTTCGATTAAGTGCACTTTCGCTGCAGTGAGCATTCCATGCACTATTTCGAATTAGTGAAAATTCGATCTAGTGTATAGAATCCATATATATATATATATATAAAATGCTACTGGTCCACTGAAATCTTTGTCTCTGTCTCTTCATCTTCCTTTGCTCAAAACAATAATTTGTTTGTGTGCCTTGTTGTATTATCTGCAATGACTATATTACTATGCACACTTTTCAAAATACTGTTGAATGACTTTTATATACAATATATAAACTTTTACAAAATGCCTATTCACTAAACTACGTATACACTTTTAAAATGCTGTTTTTCTGCAGTATTCACCAGACTAAGTATACACTTGTAAAATGCTTTTTTTTCTGCACTGTATAAATCTTTATCTAATAGGTATCATTCTTTGCTTGTCTCCCCAGGACACTGCAGAAAAAGGGAACTCTGTGCCCAGGCAGACTTTCCCATTCAACAAATGCAGTAACTAAATAATTTCAATATCATCATAGGGTCATTCACATTACGATGCTAACCTTGCTGTTTTCCTATTTTCTTGGGTAATGCAGTCATGCTAAGTTTTTTTCTGAATTGCCACCACTTTGTAGATCACCACTATTTGCTTAATGTGGTGTGCAATTTTTTTATTTTTTGCAGTTCACAACTTTATTCTGATTCATGACACAGTCATACAATGGGGGCAGTGCTTCTGTTTGTGGATGGCTCTGTAGATCTCTTCATTAATTGCCTTTTTCTTTGTATAGAGCCAAACTAATGTCATTATTTTAGAATACCAGACGATACCTACTATTCTTTTCATCAGAGTTGCCACGTTGACCAATGGTACATAGTAAATAAGCATTCCCACAAAAAAAAAAAAAAAAAAGAAGAATATTTATTTTATTTTATTTATTTTACATTTGTTGACCGGGCTAGTCTAGCTGGACATATTTCCATTTTCAGTAGAGGCCCGGGGAGAAAAGCTCCACACAGATATACAAAGTATAAAAATATTGTTACAAGGTAAGTAAAGGATTAATAAACAATAAAACAGATGTTTTTTCATTCTAGATATAAAGTAGCAATAAACAGAATATTACTTAAGGAAGCTAAAAACAGTTGTAGTACAGGAGAGTTACGTACAATACTTCACATCAGGTACAAGGATTTAAACAATAGGTTAGAGTTTAACTAGTGACAGTCTTATTTACAAGACTAAGTGTTTAGAAGAGAGGAAGTTAGGTTAGAAGAGGAAGAAAAGTACAGTTTTGTACCTACCATAAATGTAGATGTTCGAGTGCTCATACAGCTGCAGTCATTACAGATGGGTTATCCTGCCGTCAGGCGGGTCCTCGGTTGGCCGAATTCCAAAGTCTAGGTCCGGCGTCGGTTGTCGTCGCTTCTTCCCTGACGTCAGTGTGGCAGGGGTATAAAAGAGGCAGCTGACGCCATTTTCTTCAGTTTTTCTTGCCCCAGATGTCAGGTGCCCCCAGAAGGAAGGCAAAACATAAAGTTATGCAAACATGCAATATAAAATAATAAAAAAACAGTAGTTGCAAGCAAATACACCATAAGAGAATACCCCAAATAGGTTGTATGATAAGGTGTTTGTCCTAAGGCTTGTCCTAAGAGGGGACGGAGGGAGGGTAACCTGGACTGCAGCTGTATGAGAACTCAAACATCTACATTTATGGTAGGTACAAAACTGTACTATGTTCATCATGTATACAGCTGCAGTCATTACAGATGGGAAGAATCCCAAAGCTAAGTAGGGGTGGTAGGCACTAAGTGGAACTAGGAGGAGCGAGGATGCCCTGCAGGACTGCTGTGGCAAAACCCGCTCTAGATTTAGAGAATAGTGGAAGGTGATAGTGCTTGGAGAAAGTGTGCACTGAACTCCAAGTGGCTGCTTCCAAAATGTCCTTGGTAGGTACCCCCCTGAGGAAGGCTGCAGAGGTAGCTGTGGCTCTGGTGGAGTGGGATCTGATGCACGCAGGCACAGTTTTTCCATGAAATGAGTAACAAAAGCGTATGCAGTGGGCTATCCACTTTGAAATTGTCTGTTTGGAAATAGCCTTTCCTTGAGAACCTGTAGCACAGGACACAAAGAGTTGCTCGGATTTCCTGAATGGCTTTGTCCTGTCCAAATAGTAACGAAGTTGTCTGTGAATGTCCAAGGAATGTAGTAGTCTTTCCCCTTTGTTTTGTGGATTAGGATAAAAGGTAGGTAAATGGATAGTCTGATTCAAAGCTACACTGGATACTACCTTTGGCATAAAGGAAGGATTGGTTCATAAGGAAACTCTGTCCTGATGGAAAATGATGAATGGTTGCACAGCCATGAGGGCCTGTAGCTCCGAAACCCTGTGTGCTGAGGGGATAGCCAGTAGAAAGGCTGTTGTCCATGACAAGTATTGTAGTTCTGTTGAAGAAGCTGGCTCGAAGGGAGGAAGGGTCAGCTTTTCCAATATGAAGTTGAGGTCCCAAGCAGGGACTGGTGGTTTCCTTGGAGGTTTTATATTCTTTGCCTCTCTGAGGAACTGCCTTAAGAGAGGATGAGAGAATAAAGGAGGATCTGTGTTGTATTGTGCAGAAATGGCTGAAGCGTGGATCTTGATGGAGGAGAAGGAAAGTCCACTGTTTAACATCTCAGCTAGGTACTGTAAAATTTGAGGTATATTTATTACCCAAGGATTCTGGCCCTTTTCTTGATTGCAGGCACAAAATCGTTTCCATTTGGCTGAGTAAGCTTTTCTAGTAGAAGGTCTTCTGGCCTCCAAGATGACATCCTGCACCTCCTTGGAGAGGAGAAACTGTTGGGAAATCAAGGAATTCTCCATGCAGCTAGATTTAGAGTTTTGAGATGGCTGTGAAGAGTTTTGTAGTTGTGCTGGGACAACAGAAGAGGGACTAGAGGTAGGATCCATGGTGGGGAATGTGTCAGGCTCTTCAGGAGCAGATACCAGTGTTTTCTTGGCCAGTCTGGAGCAATGAGAATCATTTTCGGCCTCTTTGCTATGGCTTTTAATAGAACTTTGGGCAGCAGAGGAAGAGGTGGGAAGGCATAGACTGTCGATGTTGTCCAATTGAAAGAAAGTGCATCCACTTTCCAGGCCTGTGGATGATAGGTCCGTGAACAAAATTTTTTCAACTGGCAATTTCTGTGGGTAGCAAAGAGATCTATGTCTGGCTGTCCCCATGCCTGAGTTATCGTTGTGAAAACTTGAGGATGCAACTTCCATTCATGTGGATCTGTCATATTTCTGCTTAGGTTGTCTGCCAGTGTGTTTTCCTTCCCTGGCAGGAATTGAGCCTGTAGTTGAATTTGCAATTCCAGTGCTGTGTTCCATAGGGTCATGGCTTGCCTGCACAGGGGGTATGAATGAGTTCCTCCCTGTTTGTTTATGTACCACATCACTGTGGTGTTGTCTGTCCTTATCAATAGCTGGCCTGGATGCAGTAGGTCTTTGAAGGCCATAATAGCATTTTGAACTGCTAGCATTTCCTTTTGGTTGATGTGCAGGTGCTTCTCTTTTCGGGTCCATTTTCCCTGAATGCACTGATCTGTCATGTGTGCTCCCCAGGCGTAGTCTGAGGCATCTGTTGTGATGATTTGAGTTGCTTGAGGTACACAGAAAGGGAGACCTGTGTTTCTTTGGCAAGCTTGAGCCCACCACAAAAATTCCTTTTGAAGGCATGGAATGAGTGATATATTTGCTTCCAAGCTGTGGCTGTGTTGAGACCATAAGTTTTTTAGGTACCATTGAAGTTTCCTCATATGCAGCTTTGCACAAGGGAGTAGTAGGATGCAAGATGCATGAATCCCAGAGCCTGCAGGACTTTCCTTGCAGTTAGCCTGGTGAAAGTTGCCATTTTTCTGAAGTATTGAGACAGTTGCCCTTGTTTGTCTGGCGTGAGGTAGGCCATCTGGGTGGTTGTATTCAAGCTGGCACCCAGGAAAATTATTTGTTGAGAGGGTATTAGTTTTGATTTCTTTTTGTTGACTGTGTATCCCAGGAAGTTCAATAGTTTTATTACAAACGCCAGGTGCTGCAGCAGTATGTCCTTGCTGTCCGCTTGGATCAGGCAGTCGTCCAGATATGGGTAGATTTGTATCCCTTGTAGTCTGCAGAAGGCGATTACTGATGCCAGGCATTTCGTAAATACTCTGGGCGCAGTAGATAAGCCAAAGGGCAATGCAGAGAATTGGTAATGGGTTGAACCTGCAAGAAATCTGAGGTATCTTCTGCAATCTTGTCTGATAGGGACATGCAGGTATGCCTCCTTGAGGTCCAATGTTACCAGCCAAGACTCCTTGCCAGCATTGGAAGAAGCTGCTGTCATGTGAGCATCTTGAATTTTGGTACCTGTAAATATGTGTTTAGGATGGATAGGTCTAAAATAGGTCTCCAATCTTTGTCTTTCCTTGGTACCAGGAATAGTCTGGAATAAAACCCTTAACCTTGTTCTTTTGCAGGTACCTCTTGAATCGCTTTCATGTCCATGAGAGCTGAAATTTGTTTTTGTGCCTCTGCCCTGTGATTTTGTGGCAGGTTTGGCATGCCTCTCATTCTTGGAAGGGTGTGTAAGTGAAACCTGTAGCCTCTGTCTATAATGTCCAGAATCCATTTGTCTTTTGTAATAATATGCCAATTTTTTGAGAATAATGCCAGTTTTCCGCCCAAAGGTGCTGCCATTAAAGCTTTGCTTGGCAGGTGTAGGGGGAAGTCATTGTGTCTGTTTTCTAAAAGACTGTGATCTATCTTCTCCACCTCTTGGGGTTGGTGCTTGCCACTGTCTGGCTCTGAAAGATCCTTGAGGTTGCCCTCTACCCCTTGGGCATCTGTATCTGCCCCTTTAAGGTCTGTCCATGGCTGAAAGGACCAATTTTTTGAAGGCCAGTTTCTGCTGAAACGTGGAGGTTGTACCTGCAGGAAATCTTTCACTGTTTGCATTGATTTTGCTTTTTCCTCCATTTTCTTTAGTACCTCCTCAGCTTTAACACCAAACAATACATCTTTTTGAAGGGGTGCATCTAATAATTTAGCTTTGACATGATCTGGTAAGGTTTGCTCTTTCAGCCAAGCATGTCTACGTATAACAGACCCCGTAACAGCAGCTCTACGTGAGGCCTCTAAAGCATCAAAACCACACTGCAAGGTATGTTTACCCACTTGCTCTGCACCATGCAACAAATCCTGCAACTCTTTTAAATCTGGTTGTTCTGGTTGTGTCATTTTGCTTTTCAGCTGAGATATCAAAAACTGTTGATACTTTAACATATGGAACTTACAGTTTAATGCCCTCATGGTTAAAGTGGCCGAGGTATACACCTTTTCCCTCCACCTTTCTAAAGCTCTGGAATCTCTCTGAAGGTAATGGGTTTTTAGCAGTAGAGGCCTTAATTCCCTTGGGACCCTGTGAAATAGTTTCTGGGTCAACAGTATGGCTTTTATATAGGAACTGGTGAGAATCAGGAACCCAGTAATACCTGTCTGGTTTAACAGGAGTTGGAGGCAAAGAATCTGGATTAAGGCTGGCTTCTGTGTACACATCATCCAATATATCTAAAACAGGAGGGATAGCCAGGGGCCTATGCTGTGGGAGCCGAAGAAATTCCCTGAGCCTTTTCTTGGAATCTGAGTAATCTTGGCCTTCCCAGTGAAAGTGTTCTCTCAATGTATGCAGGGTTTCCCCAAAAGAGTAGTCCTCAGGGGGGGAGACCGAGGGAATAGATTCCTCTGCATCAGAGTCTTCGAATGGAGAATAGGCATAATCCTGGTCCTCAGATAGTTCTGAGGTAATAGAAGCTTGATCTGAGGAAGGGTAGTCTTCCTCTAATCTGGGCCTTTTGTCAGAGGGGGGTTGAGAACCCCTAATAAGAGAAATCAAATCCTCAGCCATTTTAAGCATCTGCTTTTTAGGCATGGGGCCTTGAGAGGGGGTCTGAGGACCCTGTTTTTTGGTTTTCATGGCTGCTTTAGATTTAGTGAAGGCTTTAATAGAGAAGGAGGAAGGCCTGAAGATGCCTTGAGAAATGACAGGCCTGTCTAAAATCTGAGTTTCCCTTCCAAGAGTGGCGTTGGTATCTGCAGTAGGAATGGGGACAGAGGAGCCTCCGACCTCGGGTACTGAAGACACCCGTAATGTAGTGTCATCGGTACTCAGGGGCTGCGTAGGCGCCTCGCTGAGTACTGGAGAACCGGTAGTCGGCCTTAGCGTGGTCTCAGTAGACGGTGTAGACCTCGAATGTCGGTCCTTATCTTTGCGTCTTTTGCTCAAAACTGGAGTCGGAGTATCTGACGACATAATATAATTAAATTTTTTGCCAAAATAGTGAAGGGCAAACTCCGCCCGGCGCTTAATAGTGCGCTTGTTGAATCTAGCACAAAAACGGCAGGCCGAGATGTCGTGGTCTGGGCCTAAGCAAGGTATACAGAAAGAGTGGAAATCCTTATGCGGTATTTGCTTCCCACAAGAAATGCAATTATTAACTTTGTCTGACATCGGTCTGAGGCAAGAAAAGTTTCCCCAACGGGGTACTTAGCTTTCAAGAAGACTTCGGCTGAAATACTTTCGTAAATCTCAGGAGCTGGCCAACCGGCACTTGCGAACTGCTTCTGCTTCGGGCACTGCGTGGCAAGAAAGACTGAAGAAAATGGCGTTGGCTGCCTCTTTTATACCCCTGCCGCACTGACGTCAGGGAAGAAGCAACGACAACTGACGTCGGACCTAGACTTTGGAATTCGGCCGACCGAGGACCCGCCTGACGGCAGGATAACCCATCTGTAATGACTGCAGCTGTATGCACGATGAACATCAGGGGTGATGAGGATGGTTAGTCAGGGTTACTACAAGGGCAAAGCCAGTGCTTTTGGAGGTGTTTTTTAAGTTCTAGTTTGAAAAGTGGCAAGGATGTTATTAGAGTTAGTTCATTGGGTAGCAGGTTCCAGTTTTTTCCTGCTGTGTTGGTAAACAGAGAGTCACCAGCTGCATTATTAGACTTTGTTTAGCTAGCAAGGAGATTGTTAGAAAAACGTAGGGAGTTCAGATTATTGTATGGGACTAGGAGTTTTGAGAGTATAGGGGTATTATTGGGTTGGTGAAATATCTTGTGGGCAATTGTGAGTTGGGGGATTTTCAGATGGTTTTGGAATTCAAGCCAGTCGAGTTGCCTGAGATTAAAGCAGTGGTGGGTTCTAAAGGGATTGCCAGTAGCGAATCTGGCAATGTTATTATAGGAAGTTGCTAATTTGTTAAGGTTAGTTTTTTTAAGGTTGGTAAATATAGGTGAAGCATACAGAAGGGTTGAAATTAGATGGGAGTGAGCGATCTTGGCTCTAGCTGTTGAGGTTAAAAAAGGTTTTATTCTATATAAGGAACCTATTTTTCTGTTGACTATTTTAATGGTGTTGTTTATATGGTAATCAAATGAGAGATTATTGTCAATGGTAATTCCTAAAAGTTTAGTGGTAGAGTCTGGGAGAATAACAGTGCCATTATTTGAAGAGATTGAGAAATCTAGGGGGGGGGGGGGCCTAGAAGTGGGTGTAAAGAGAAGGAGTTTAGTTTTTTTAGCATTAAGTCAGAGGCAACGTTTGGTAAACCATGTTTCTACAGTGTTGAAAACATTTTGAGTAAGAGAATGTAGTTCGGATGGAGAGGTTGCTGAACAAATTAGTGTGGAGTCATCTGCATATTGAGTACAGGTGGCTTCAGGGATTGCTACATGGAGATCATCAATAAATAGTGAGAAAAGAAGTGGTCCTAGAATGGAGCCCTGATGGACCCCGATGGTGACAGGTAAAAAGTATGAGATTTGATTTTCCCAGAGGACTGCTTGTTGTCTGTTGCTGAGATACGATGTAAACCACTTAATGGCCAAAGAGTCAAAGGAAAGTGATTCAAGAATATTGATTAAGCGGGTATGGTTAACCATGTCGAAAGCTTTAGAGAGGTCAATAAAGAGTGCAGATGAGAGGATGTTGTTGTTACGGTTTCTGTTGATAGTATCTGTGAAGGATAGAAGGGCAGTAGTGGTACTATGTGATGGCCTAAAGCCATGTTGACAGTTTGCTATTAAGTTATGTAGAGAGAGATGATGTAGAAGTTGTTGGTGAATGCATTTTTCCATAATTTTAGCTAAGGGTGATAGGAGAGCAATTGGCCGATAGAGTAGTCATTAGAGTTCCCACCTTTATGTAAGGGGAATAATGTGGGAGATTTTCCAAATATCTGGGATGGTTCCTTCTTGGATTGTCCTATTTATAAGGATAGATATAGGGTAGGCAATTACTTTGGCTGCTTTTTGGAGATATTGGGAAGAAAGTTGGTCAGCAGATGGAGTACATGGCTTAAGTTTGTGAAAAAATTTATAGATGAGAGAAGTAGAGATGGGTAGTAGTTTAAACTGAGAAAAAGGGTGTGTTAAGTTGCTGGGAAGGCTGGAGTTTTCAGAGATAAGATGACTAGCTAGAGATTGTATAGTCTCAGTAAAGAAAGAGTTAAAGGTATTGGCAGTTTGATGGGGAGTATTTGGATCTGCATCAAGTGGGGTGGGTGTTTGGGACTTCCCTGGGGAAAGGAGCTTATTAATGCAGGACCAGAACTTTTGAGGATTCTTTTGATGAGTTTGTTGAAGTTTACAGTAATAGTTTCTTTTATCTGTGAGTATTGCTTTTTTGTGCTGTTTCTAAGCTGCCTAAATTGTAGAAGATCAGAACTATTTCTATGAGATCTCCATTTAGCCCAGACTTTGTTCCTAAGTAGAATTTGATTTCTAGTTTCATTAGAAAGCCATGGGGCTGGGTTAGACTTCATTCTTATGGAACATTTAGGAGCATGTTTATCCAGGATAGATAAGAATAAAGTGTTAAAATACTTTACAGCCTCTTCAAGTGGAAGGGATTTTAAAGGGTTCCAGTTTAAGCTCAGTTTGGAATAATTCTGCCTTAAAGTGTTTGGTAGAGCGTACTGTCCTAATGATGGGGAGGTTTGGAAAATCCTTTTTTTCTCTTGTGATGTATGTCAAGGAATGATCACTTAGATCATCTGGTACAGTTCCTACTTTATAAGTTTGTTTCACATTATTTATGAGTATCCAGTCTAAGGTGCTCTCTTTCTTATTAGGTTTGTTAATTCTGGTTGTAGAGGTTATGGTTTGGGTAAAGCCATGGAGGTTAATATGAGAGGTAGGACTTTCAGCACTAACACTTTTCCAGTCCATATTAAAGTCACCTAGTATTATTGTTTCTTGGGGGTAGGTAGAAGACACCCAGCAGAGTAAATCCTCTATTGTAGTGATATTGTTTCCGGGTGGTATGTAAATGCAGATAATGTATAAAGATTTTTTTGCATTGATTTGAAGCTTAGTAATGAGGACTTCTGCGTTGCTATCCTGGGTTGGATTAGATGGTAGGGTAGAGATATGAAGTCCATTTTGAAATAAAATTGCTACTCCACCACCTTTACGTTTTGTTCTGTCTTGTCTAACTATATTATAGCCCTGGGGAATAATTTCATTATCTTTGGTTTCTGGTTTCAACCAAGTCTCAGTAAGACAGAGAATATCAAAGGAGTGAATATCTAGGAGGGCATGAAGTTGAGCTATTTTATTATTGATGCTTTGGATATTAAGATGCCCTATTAGGAGAGAACTATTGAGTTTAGGGTGAGTTGTTTGGATTGTAGGGTTGGTAGGGCCAGGGTTGGGGTGAACATCACCATCTTTTAAGGAGGGATTATTTCATTTTGTTACTGAATAGTTGCCAAGGTAGGTAATGATTTTCAATTTTTTTTCTGAGTTTAAGTTATGTTTAATGTGGGAGAGTCTGTGGTATTTGGGTAGTAGGTAACTGGAAGTGGAAGTAATGTTAGAATGTCTATTGAAGGATATTTGTGTGTAGATTACAGTTTGTTTGTGAGAATGGTTATGATGGAGATAGTGTAGTTTTTCAAAGGAGGTAAGAAGGTAGGTTGAGATGAGGGTAGTTGAGAGTATAATTGTGAGTGTTAGCTTGGAAAGATTAGGGGGAGGCATTTTAGAGGAGATTATACAGTAAGAACTCAAGTATAGGGATGCAAGAGGGAGCAAGATGTGGAGGAGAGGAAGATAAAAGGATACAGGAAGAGGAGAGTGGGGGGACTATGTATACAAGTTGAGAGTAGGAGGAAAGATACCTTAGGGAGTGGCTAATTGTGTGTGGTTATTAGAAGATGGGGGTGTGGTGAATTATGTGGGATAAGATGATGTATGGGATTGGTTGGGTGATAGTGAGGGTGTGGTTTAAAGAAGAATAAGTGTAGGAGTACTGGGGTGGGTGGGAATTGGGGGTAGGATAGGGGAGCAGAGTGAGCCTGCAGGGCGAACGGAGCGGGTCACAGCTGAGAGAGGCTGAGAGGCAATCAGTTATGGAGAGAGACTGAGGTCTACAGGCATAGGAAGGGTAAGAGACAAACTGTTTCTAAGTAGCAGAGAAAACAGGTGAGCAGAGGTATAGCTATGCTGGGGAGACAGTTATATAAAACAGTTTAATAACAGAGAGAGAGATATTTATAGAAAGTGCCAAAGGCAGGAGAGGAGGTTTATATAGCTGGATAATAGAGAGGGCCAGTAGCAAACGTAGTGATAGTCAAAGGTGTAAATTTATTAGGCTCCCAGACTAACCTAGGATAATTTCCTATTCAGGCAGTCGTGGGATATGGGGTAAGTACATGAAAAGAGAGTACAAACACAGCTAGCAGAGTCTAGCTGGTCTATCGAGCTAGTTAGTTTCTACAGCCAGTGAGAAATGGTATTCCAAAACCTAAGATTTGATGCCCTCTATTAGATACAGTGGGGAAAGCATTAACTCCACTACGATAGTAGGTGGAGGGGGGGTAGGTTAATAAAGGATGGTGGGGGGGGGGTAGTTCCACAGGTGTGCTGGCCCTTACAAAAAAGTTTAGAATTTAAATGCAGACACCAGAATTTAGAGTTATCACATTCACAAGGTTATAGATTAAATCATACATATACTGTAAGATAACACCTACACAGTAAGGCTGAAAGTGGAGGGTCCAGGTAGATCTTGAGGGGCTTCTAAGTTGAGTTTCCCTACTATTCAGTAGGATATCATTAGCCTTACAGGGTTTCAAAATGGAGGGACTGGCTGTGTCTCCACACAGGACTTAGAAGCTGAAAAATGAGACAGAAAGAAAATATTAAATACTTTGTAGCTACCTAGGTTACGTTTCATACAGGAGTGGAATGGGAAGTGTAGAGGAAGAGTGCTAGTCAGAAGCTGAGTGGAGTATATGATGCAGTGAGGTATTAGTTCAGAGTGTAAGAAGCAGGAAGGTTAATTAGCACAGGTATGCAGCTTATAAGATCAAATATATTTAAGTGTATGGCTCAGAGAAAAAAACAATGCATAAATATCTACAACAGAAGACAATGTGTGGTTACTAACTTCAAAACAGCATTAACTAATGAGGCTAAAGACTAACTAATTAGTTTAGCCTGTTAAACAAACATGAAATTAAACCAAGTCATAGAACAGTAAATACAGCCTATTACAGTCAAATCAAGATAGAATGTTCATTATAGAATCCCTATTGCCAGCAACACGATTAGCTCACTGATAATTCATAAATAGCACTTGAGTAGTATGAGTGTAAGGCTAAGGGCCTAACCCCAAGATTAATTAGGCTAAAGCAAATTATGCAGCGCTATAGCTAAGGGGTCCAGCATGCAGAAATAAAAATAAAAAAAAGGATGGCACAGTTTATTCAAAAAAGGTTTTTTAACAATCCAACAAGACCACAGTTTCTCCAAAAATGTGTTTGCATTATTTCCTTTCCTTGTTATTGCGCACGGCTAAATGAACTGGCTTCTGCATGCTGCACCGATTTGTGTTTTTATTGTGTGAGAGACAATCCTGGAACATGCAAACCAAATAACACGTTTATTTATATATGTATTTATAGGTTCATAGGTAGGTACTAGGCTATCTGCCCGAAGGCATTTATAAGCCTAGATGGAATGTGTTGGCTTTCGCCGCCCCCTTAGATTAGTTCCCTGTGCCTCTGTCCAGCACAGCCATTGAAGTGATCCCCAGGGTAAACTTTCTGTTTCCCGTCCACTCGTCAAGGTTTCTCTTGAAGAGGGTTAGCGAGGAGCTCTGCCTAATGTAGATTGGAATCCTGTTCCAGAACATGGGAAGTCTCTGGGACAGGAATCTATCCCTCCAGCACGTCCTATTTATTGTTGTGGTGAGGTTTACATTCCTAGAGCGTGTGGCTCAAGGGGATATGGTTTTCTTTAGGTGGAGCATGTCCATCAATTCTGGGTTGGACATGGCCTTGTCAGGCAGAGACCACCTCTGAGTAGGCAGTATGCAATTGAGTATAGCTGGAGTTTCTTCAGTCGAGCTGCATAGAGCATCTGTTTGAAGCCAGTGATCCTCTTGGTGAGTTACTTCTGTGGTCTTTGCAGCTGTTGCAGATGTCTTGTAAGGTACATCCCAAATGGGGCATTGTACTCTAGGAGGGGTCTGATGAGTGATGTGCAGTGGGGCACAATGACCTCCTCTGATCTGGATGCAAACCCTTTTGTGATTAGGTGGGTCACACAGAAGGATTTTCTCACCATGTTGGCAATGTGATTGTCAAAGGAAAGGTTACTATCTACTAGAGTCCTCTGATCTTTTATTGCATCTTCCGTATTTAGGGGGCTACCACCTATGTGGTAGTTTGTGGGTACTATGTTTATTCCAAAGGGGATGACTATGCACTTTTTGGAATTTAGCTTGAGGCCATCGTTTTGTCACCAGGTATCTGTCTCAGTGAGACCCTTTTGGAGGATGTCTGTGTCAGCTGGAGAGTCAGTTATAGCCCCTAGTTTGCAGTCATCTGTGAACTTGGTCAGCCATAGTCCTCCTGTGCTTGCCTGTACCTCTGAGAAGTATATGCCGAACAGGAGGGGTCCTAGGACTGTGCCCTGGGGAACGCCACTTGTAACTGGTTTAGAGTCAGACCTAGCTCCTGCAACTCTTACCCCATGGGTACTGTCCATGAGCCAGTTGGCAACCCATCTCATGATGTATGGGTTTATGTTCAGGCTGGTGAGCTTGTCTATAATCTGAAAACTCCAAAATGCTGCAAAATAGTATCCAATAAAAAACACAAAATGTTGAGAAAAACACCTTTATGAAATAGCAAAGCTTTCGGGTTACTACCCTTCATCAATACTAATACAACCATTCAATGAAACAATCAAGTTTAAATAGGAGTCAAAGTAATCACATGACATGCAGCCCAAAAGGTTACTGTTAGATGTGAAAGATAATATTATGACTGATAGATGTACAAGGCTTAGACCAATTTTTTTATCATCAGACGAACCTGTACCTTATTTGAACGAGGACACATCAAAGGATAGTAAACTTAGGTATGTTACTACCTATAATGTTAGGACACATTTCGTCAAATGTATTATTGAGAAAAACTGGGTCGTCTTGATGGCATCTGCAGATGTCAGGGCTGTTTTAGATCACAAACCTTATTTTTCATGTAGGAATATGAGAACTCTAAAGAGTAAATTATGTTATAAGGATTTCAATGGGGGTTGTAACCATTGATTTTCACTTAAGCGAGGTACTTTTAGTTGTTTGGGTTGTACATGCTGCATTGATATTGTGAGCAATATCAGCGATACATTTTCCCACCCACCAACCGATAGAGTTTACAAGTTTAATCTATGAGCTGCCTGTGTTAGTAGCAATGTGGTCTATTTAGCAACCTGCACTGCATGTTCTTCCTTTTATGTGGGGAAAACAACTAGAAAGTTAAAAGAACGTATTATTGAGCATAAATCTGAGATTAGAAGGATGAACGACAAGAATGCTCTGTACAAACACATAAATATACATGGTCCTAATCATAGATTTAAATTTCGAGTCATAGACATTTTATATACATCGATTAGGGGTGGAGATATTAATAATTCATTGGAAATTAAAGAGTATGCATGGATATTAAGGCTAGCTGCTGACCGTCCTCCAAGTCTGAATTCTGCAGTCACTTTAAAACCGATTCTAGTTAAGTTACAACGAACTAGGTTATGTTGTTAGCTATATATTTATATATTTATGTATAAATCATGAAGCTTTTGGTTATGTTTTATATTCATTTTATTTACTAATTTTTGTAATTTTATATATGTGTTTTGCATGTGGATCACATGATTTTTTTGGGCTGCATGTCATGTGATTACTTTGACTCCTATTTAAACTTGATTGTTTTATTGAATTGTGGTATTAGTATTGAAGAAGGGTAGTAACGCGAAAGCTTTGCTATTTCATAAAGGTGTTTTTCTCAACGTTTTGTGTTTTTTATTGAGCTTGTCTATAATACCTGAATGGGGAATGGTGTTGAAGGCCTTTGCACGGTCTAGGTAGGCTGTGTGGGCCACCTTTCTCTCATCTATAGCCTTGGTAAATGTCTCAAAAAAGTCCACCAGGTTTAGGAGGCATGATCTGCCCTTAACAAAGCTGAACTGGATAGGGTCCAGTGTTTGGAGTTTACCAATGTCTCTGTTAATGAGATCCATGATGATGTGCTCCATTGCCTTAAAGACCAAGCTAGTCAGGCTTATAGGGCGATAGTTCCAAGGGTCTGTTGTGGCGCCACCTTTGTGGAGCGGGGTAACTGTTGCTGTGCACCACTCTATGGGCACATAGCCTGTGGAGAGGCTGTTTGAATAGTGTGTTTAGGTGAGGGGTTAGTTCGTCTTTAAGCTCATGTAGGACGCAGCCTGGGACACCGTCCGGTCCCATTGATGCTGTGTTTTTGGCTTTGGAGAGGGCTGTTTTAACCTGAGTGTCTGTGATTTCAGGGGCACTACATTCTTCTGGTATAGTTATGGGCCCTTTTGGGGGTGAGAGGGGGGTGAAGTTTGCACTGAGCCTGTCTGCCAGGATGTTGGCGATATCGGTCAGTTCAGTGTATTTTGTGCCATTCTGCACTAACTCCGAGCAGATCTGAGAATTGCCACTTAGATTCTTGACATAGCTAAAGAATACCTTGTGGTTATCTTTGGAGTCCTTGGCAATTTTTCTTTCGAAGATAGCCTTGGATGAATTTATGAGGGATCGTAGTTTCTTGCTGATACTGATCAGGGATGTCTTCCCTTCTTGGGATTTTTCGCTTTTCTGTACTAGTTTCCTCTTTCTATTGTATAGTTTGTTTATGGCAGGGGTCCACCAAACTGGTTTTCTTTTCTTAGAGGAGCGAGTCTTGGCTTTGCTTGGAATAGCACGATCCATGCATTCTTATAGCTGCCCGTAGAGTGCATTTGTAAAGGATTTTGCAGCTTGGACAGTGTTATCCTTTAGCATGGGGGCTTTGAAACTTTCCACCTCGGTCTTAAGTAATGTGAAGTTTGCTTTTGAAAAGTTTTTCACAGTGGTTTCTTTAACCGGGGGTGGGGGCAGAATGTGGATATCCAGAGTGATTAGTTTATGGTCAGATCTAACCAGCGAGGGGTTGACCTCCGGTATGGAACACCGGTCGCCCATGTTGGTGATGACCAGGTCCAATATGTTGTCACCTCTGGTGGGGGTGTTGACCAGTTGATCCAGGGCATTAGAGTTTATAAATTCTAGGAAATGTTGGGCAAGGAAGTTAGTACTTGAGTAGTTCTTCCAGTTAATGTTTGGGTAATTGAAATCACCCAATATCAGGGTGTTTGGTAGGACCTTTATGTTTCCCAGTGTTTCCAGAAATGTGGAATGGGGGTCCTGGGACATGGTGGTTGATCTGTAGCAAGCTACAATTTGGATTGCAGTTTTGCCCGTTGTTAGTTGCACGTGGATGATCTCTGAAACATCGCCCTGTACCACTAATCTGGAGGTGTGGGTATCCTTGATGAATATGGATACACCCCCGCCTTTTGTATTTCAGTCTGGGTTTTGTGGCCGAAATGTGTGGTATGAGTTGTAGCCTGGTAGTGCTAGGGTGCTCTCTGGAGCCTTAAGCCAGGTTTCTGTTACTGCACATAGATTGATTTTCTCCATACTGAGGAGTGCCTCGAGTGAGTGCATTTTGAGGTTTAAACTTCTGGCATTGAGTAGCATTACCCTTAGTTTTTTGTTACTTGTGCTACTTACAGCGGTGGGTTTGTCTTTTGAGCCTTGCCTAAAAAAGGCGCTATTGGGGTGGCAAGAACCTTGGCCAGTATTCGAAAGCCTAAGGGTGACAGGTGCAAGTTGTCTCTAGCAAAGCAGCGTGGCTTGTCGAGCATGTCATCCCAAGTAGACAGACACTGGATCCCCTTTGAATGACATCAGAAGCTTAGCCAATTGTTGAAATTGATAAGTTTTTCTTTATACTGTGGTATCATTCTTGGTGAGGGCAGAATGCTACTCAGGGTCATACCGGCCTGGGATCCGTGATCAGAGAGCTCCTCCATGTCTCTTTTCATGTAGTCCAGGGAGGTATGGCTTAGGTCATTCACACCAACATGGACAATGACAGAGTCATATTTGTACTAGTTCTGGAGTGACCTGAGTGCTTGTGTTATGTGGTGGATCCTGGCACCCGACAGGCAGCTAACAGTAACCTTCTCCTTGTTCAGCCTAGTGAGTGGGATGTCAGTGTGCCTGACTATAGAGTCACCTATTACTAGTGTATCGGGTATGTCATTTTGCCTTAAGGGCTGTGATTGTGTGGCACACTGGTTTTGTGAAGTATGTGTTTCATGGTTTGTGTTGGGAGTGGAGGTTGCTTGGATGTCTGCTTTTGAGGTCTCTGCTGCTTTTGCAGATTTTTATTTAGAACCTCCGAGTATGTTTTCGTGCATTTATGTGTATTTTTTGCAGGTGCTGGTTTCACAGGTCTATGTGAGACTGGTGGTGTGATGCAAGTAATTACCTTCTCCTCTTAACTGCCTGGTCCAGTCTTGGGTTGAGAGAGCTTAGCCTCCAGTTTGTCTGTATAATTGCATCTCTCGCATGTATTAGTTTTGGTGGTAGGAGGAGAGGGTTGTCTGAGTACATGACTCAGTTGTAACATTGCCTCATAATGCCCAGATTCACCATTTGGACTGGAGAGTACACCTGAAACTGCCCTTTGGACATGCCTGGATAGGTACAGTGAACTGTTTTACTGCCTGACTGGTAAGGTCAAATAGAGAGCCTTGTCCTTCTTTACAGTATTGGGGGGGGGGGGTCTAGTGCTAAGGTTTATTAGTGCTTGCTATGAGTTTTCAGCAAGTGCCAGGATGAGAAGTAAATGGCTTCAGTGCTTAAGTTGAAAGTTTGTCTAGTTCCAAGGGAAAAATTGAAAAGTAGACCTTTTGGAGCCAGGAATAGTTATACCCCAAAGGTGAATGAACGCCAGGAATACAGGATACTATGCTAGAAACACTTAATTTATTCACATAAAATAGGTTGAGCGCTTTCTACAGAAGTAAATCTGTCTTCTTCAGAACATCATAGCATGGAATCATGACGCTTATATATCATAACTGAAGTAAAAAGCCCGCCCTAAATTGTAATTGAACAATAAATCAATTATTAAAACAGTGCTATCTTACACATTTCCTACAAATGCAATGTATACATCTTGCTACATAACCACACTGAAAATATAGTTCATATAATTTACGAACCCTACTACTCTAAAAAGCAATAAATATCTAAATCACTATTTTATATATACTAAATTAGCAAAATTACAAATTATTTTATAACTGTTTTTAATAATTTGTAATTTTGCTAATTTAGTATATATAAAATAGTGATTTAGATATTTATTGCTTTTTAGAGTAGTAGGGTTCAGAATTATATGAACTATATTTTCAGTGTGGTTATGTAGCAAGATGTATACATTGCATTTGTAGGAAATGTGTAAGATAGCACTGTTTTAATAATTGATTTATTGTTCAATTACAATTTAGGGCGGGCTTTTTACTTCAATTATGATATATAAGCGTCATGATTCCATGCTATGATGTTCTGAAGAAGACAGATTTACTTCTGTAGAAAGCGCTCAACCTATTTTATGTGAATAAATTAAGTGTTTCTAGCATAGTATCCTGTATTCCTGGCGTTCATTCACCTTTGGTGTGTTTGCAATAGTTATACCCCAGCTAACTGGCGCTGCCCGGTGCGCAAAACCTTGAAAATGCGGGTTTTATAGTAGGGAAATGAAAGATATAGAAATTAGCCCAAAATGGCCAATAAACTACTAATTTCTGGGCTGAAACCACTCCTCCAGGCACAGACAGGCTGCTCAAAGCTCCCCTCCCCTCTCTCTCACAGGTGAACAGAGAAACTTACTTCTATCCAAAAAAGGTATGAGCAAACACAGAAACTTGTAACACAGCCCTGAATTCAGCATTAACCTGAAAACTGGACTATACTAGCTTAGAAAGGTGGGAAAACAAGTATTTTTTTCAGAAAATAAAGCAGATACAATCAAAAAAACACTTTAAATGCACAGAAATGGCTATCACACTTGAGTGTGTAGCCTACAACAGTTAAACAGGTAATTTAAACACAAAAACAACTTTGTTAAAGTGCAGGTAGTAAAATAAGTACAACATGTAGCTGAGACAAGCTTTTTAAATCACAGAAACTCTAATAAATTGGTGTTTTAGGTGGAATTAGCTAAAGGCAGCAAGAAAATGCAGAAACATGATACTTAATCACTCCAAAGTCTCTCTTTTGTCTCTCTGCTGCTGATGCTTATTTACTGACATTTGTTACTTGGAAAGTCCGACTGAGCCAAAAGCCCATTTTCAACGGAGGCCAGGGAGAAAAGCTCCACCATTTACACTGACATACAATTCATATGTACAAATTAAATACATAAGTAGTTACACATGATTTGAAACAAAGTAATAGCTTACATATACACCTAAGTGGATTTAGAAACTGACTGCCCCTGTCCATGAGAGACATAGGGACCACCCCTGAGGTGAATTTACCGTCTCCCATCCAAGTACCTAGGCTGTGCTTGAACAGGTCATTGAGGAGCTGTATGTCACATGAATTGGTAGTTTATTCCAGAGGAACGACAATCTCAGCATGCTCTGTTAATGTCACAGGCTAGGTTGAGATCCCTGGAACAAGTGACTTTTGTCCAATTTGATTTGTGGATGTGCAGCATTTCCATTAGGGCAGGGTCAGAGAATGCTCTGTAGGCCAGGCACAGGTCACCTCTCAGCAGCCTGAAGGATACAGATTACAGTGACAGGGCTTTCAGTCTTTCCATGTAGGTCATGTTTTGGAGGTCCTGAATTTTCTTGGTGAAAAATCTCTGTGTTCTCTCCAGATGCTGTAGGTACCTGGTGAGGTACATGCAAAAGGAAGCATTGTACTCTATTAGTGGTCTGATGAAGGCCAGGTACAGAGGAGTTATAATATCCTTAGTCTTGGATGTGATGCCCTTACTTATGAGTTGCACAACATAGAATGCTTTCCTTACCACTGTGGACACACAGTGATCAAAGTTTAGATTGATATCAATAGTCATCCCCTTCGGCAAAAACAAAGTGCCCACAAATTACCACATAGATGGTAATCCATTAAGTACGGAAGAAGTAATTAGGGACCTGGGGACCCAAGTTGATAGCAATCTCTCATTCGACAACCACGTGGCCAAAGTGGTTAGAAAAACATTTTATATAGCCCACCTAATCATGAGGGGATTCACATCTAGATCAGGGGAGGTCATCGTGCCTCTTTACTCATCCCTCATCAGGCCCATAATTGAGAACAATGCTCCTTTTGGGATGTACCTTACCAGACACCTGCAGCAACTGGAAAGAGCCCAAAAGTACCTCACCAAGAGGATCAAAGGGCTCAAACAGATGCCATATGCTGCCCGGTTAAAGAAACTCCAGCTCTACTCAGTGGCATACCGCCTGCTCAGAGGCGATCTGTGCCTGACGTATAAAGCCATGTCCAACCCAGAATTAATGGACATGCTGCACCTCAGAAAATCCAAATCCCATCGAGCTATGCGCTCGAGAGACTTGAACCTCAGCACTGAAATAAATAGGACATGCTGGAGGGACAGATTCATAACCCAGAGGCTCCCTTCACTCTGGAATAAAATCCCAGTCCAGGTTAGGCAGAGTCCCTCATTGACTCTCTTCAAGAGGAATCTTGATGAGTGGATGGGAGATCGTAGATTTACTCCGGGTATCACTTCTGTGTCACTGTTAGACAGAGGCACAGTATACTAACCTCGAAAAAGGGCATAGCAAAATTAATTTAAAATGAGTGGCGAAAGCCAAACACACTCTGGCTAGGCTTATAAATGCCCTAGGGCAGATAGCCTAGTATGAACCTATGAATCTATGAACCTATCAACCTATGAACCTGTGTTCCCAAATCTGGTACCACTGGGTTTGATCTTGTGGGTGCTGTCAATATTGTAATTTGCAGGGACTTCCTCTTTGACAAAGGGGATAATAATGCACTTTTTTTGTGTTTAGTTTTAGTTTGTGGCTTTGGCACCAATCATTTATCTGTGTTAGCCCCTTTTGTAATATGTTAACATCATTTGGGGACTCAGTAATTGTGCCCAATTTGCAATCATCATTGAACTTTGTAGGCCACAGGCCATCTACTTTTGCCTGGACTTCCAAGAAATAGATTCCAAACAGTAGAGGGCCAAGCCCAGATCCTTGTGGTACACTACTGATAACTGGTCTACTGGTAGAGGTGGAATCCCCAGCTTTGACAGTACGCGTTTTGCCAGTGGGCCAGTTGGTTACCCATGTAGTGACACAAGGGTTAATCCCCAGCTGGGAAAATTTCTGAATGATACCTGAGAGGGGGGTTGTGTCAAAAGCCTTGGCGAAGTCAAGATAGGCAGTATGTACTGTTTGTGGACGGCAACCAATATTTACATGCTTCTAGTTGCCATCCTCCCCATGTACTGAAAGCATTGCCTTATGGGGAACTAATTCGTATTTCCAGATTATGTAGCAATAGAGATCTGTTGAAGAAAAAAATGGAACAAACTAAATGCATGTTTTTAAGAAGGGGTTATGACCCTGATATTTTAAAGGAAGCTCATACCAGAGTATGGGAAGGGGTGTATAAGAACAAAGATGGAAGGAACAATAGATATAGATATGGAGTGAAAAGTAATGATCGGGTATCTGGCCATATAGAGGTAAATAGTTATGTGACAAACACAATTTACTATGTATCTGTGTGTAACATTAAGAGTGAAGAAATAAGAGCACTGGTAGAATATTATTGGAAATATTTGTTGGAGGATAGATTTCTGGCGAAAATTTTGCCTAGAAAATCTCTTTTTTCCTATAAGAGGGGAAGAAGTTTAAAGGATATGGTAGTGCATGGTAGGTTTTGCTTGCCAGCTGCTGGCATACCAAATACATTAGTGGTTAAGGGAACATCATGTTGTAACAGATGCAGTGTTTGTGTAAATAGTGTGAGGACTTTTAACAATATAAATGGGGTTAAGTTTGAATCCAGAGATGTTTATTCATGTAGACGTAAAGGGGTAGTCTATGCTTTGAGATGTCCATGTACCCTGTATTATATAGGGGAAACAAAAAGGATAATTTCGTATTAGATTCATGGAACACATAAGAGATATTAGGAATATGAGGCAGGATAAAATAATTGCTTCACATTTTAAAGCATTACATGATAGTGACACTACTTTGTTACAGGGCACAGTTTTAGAAGCTGTAGAATGCTTCTGTGATGATGAAAATGTATTGAAACATAAATTGTGCTATAAAGAGAGTATTTACATTTTGAAATATAAAACATTAGTACCTAATGGTTTAAATAATGATCTAAACTGGAAATGTTTGCTTTAAAGCACAACTGGTTATCTAATTAATTTAATTGGTTAATGATTGATGTTAATTGTGTAAGTTATAAAAATGTGTGTAAATGTTTGTTACTGTTTGATATTCCTTGAAGGTGGTGACACCGAAATGCTAGAGAATTAAATATATTTTTTTGTACTTGCCTTGCTGTTCGGTCCTGTTTGCCACATTCGGTGTTTTTTTCTGGGCCAGAGTTGTTTTATTATTGGAGGAGGAAGGAGAAGCAGTTGTTTAGTATGTGCTGTTTTGCCTCCATCCAGGGCTTTTGCGACATTCTCAAAGAAGTCCACCAGGTTCAGCAAGCATGATCTACCCTTAAAAAGACAAACTGGGTTGAGTCAAGAGTATGAAGCGCCTATGTCCTTGTTGATAAAGTCCGTGGTGATTCTTTCCACAGGCTTGCAGATAAGGTTAGTTAGGCTTATGTGTCTATAGTTCCCAGGGTCGGTTGCTGGACCCCCTTTGTGCAAGGGGATTACTGTTGCTGTTCTCTACTCTGCTGGAACAAAGCCAGTGCACAGGCTGAGGTTAAAAAGATTGCCAAGTGGTTCCACTAGGTCTTGTTTTAGATTGTTTACTAAGCAGTCTGGGATGCTATCTGGTCCACCAGAGGCTGTGTTTTTGGCCTTGGAGAGTGCGGATATGACTTGCTCTTTGGAGATACTTGGTAGACAACTGGTGTCAGGTATGCTTTGGGGTATGGCTTTTGGGGACAGGGGAGATGAAGTTTGCATCAAATCCATTAGCTAGCAAGTTGGCAATTTCCTTAGGTTCAGTATGAGAGGTACTGCCCACTATAAGTTTGGCACACAGTTGGGCATTTCCTTTTAGATTTTGGACACAGATAAAGAATGCCTTATGATTACCCTTGGCTAGCCATGCTAATTTAGCTTTGTAATTAGCTTTAGAGGTTGCTCAGGCTTTTGCTTGTTCGGGCTGTGGAGGGTATTCTTCTTCTGCTGACTTAAGTTCCCTCTTGTTCTAAGATAGTTTCTTCCTTTTGTTATATAACATATTTTTACTTGAGATCCACCAGAATGGCTTGTTTTTTCAGGAGGACCTGGTTTTGATCTGGTCAGGTACAGCTGAGTCTATGCAGTTGTTTAGGTGGTTATACAGGGCATTTTTGTACTCCACTGCATATAAGTCATTCTTGGCTGTGTTAGCAGGAGGTTTGAAACTTTTTATACCATCACCTAGTAGGCTGTAGTTTGCTTTAGAGAAATTTTTCAGTTTTTTTTGCTCCTGTGGAGGTTTCAGGTCTGGTAATTACTTTGAATGAGACAGATTTATGGTCTGATCTTACCAGGGAGGACAACACACAGGGGGGTAGTGCAGTGACCCCCCTCATGTTGGTGAGTGCTAAGTCTAGGACATTTGAGTCCCTTGTGGGGGTGCAGACTAGCTGTTCCATGGAATTTGTATTGACAAAGTGCAGAACCTCAGAGTGATCCTGTTTGTGCTTATGTATGTTGCCCAGTTGATGGAAGGATAGCTGAAATCTCCCATGACCAAAGTGTTTGGCTATATAGTGAGTGCCTTTAAGTAAGTCCAGGTAGGCAGTGTGCTTCTCTTGGTTCATGGTGGGGACCTGTAGCTAGCAATGATGTGGTAGGGTGTTTTACCTATACTTAGTTGGATCTGGAGTAGCTCAAGAGACTCATACTGTTTAACTGGTCTTGATTTGGCTTTAATGAAGAAGGATACACCTCCACCATTGGTTGTTTCATGCCTGTTTTGGGGTCTAAACTTGTGGAAGGCATTGTAGCTTTGCATGGCCAGAGTGGTCTCTATGGCCTTGAACCATGTCTCAGTGACTGCACAGACATCAGCATCTTCCAAGGTGAGGAGTGCTTCCATGGAGTGCAGTTTCCTGTTTAGGCTCCTAGCATGAAACAACATAACCTTGAGTTTGTCTCAAATGTATTTTTTTATATTGTAAATGCTGTTGTTTTGACATTGCCTGAAAAAGGCACAAAGGGGTGGCAAGCACCTTTGCCAGTATCTGAAAGCCTAGATGAGATAGGTGAAGACCATCTCTGGCAAAGCAGCATGGTCTGTCAACCATATCTTCCGAGGCTGTCAGATACTGGATTCCCTTGGACTGACTCCAGAAGGTAAGCCAATTGTTGAAGTCAATATTTTTTTTCTCTATATTGTCGCATCATCCTGGGTGAAAGGAGAATCTCCTTAGGGCTATGGATATACCTGCCTGGGACACATAATTTGAGAGTTCAGGCATATCTCTCTTTATATAGTACACAGAGGTACATCTCAAGTCATTCACCCCAAAATGTACTATGACAGAGTCATAACAGTAATTGTTATTGTGTGACCTGAGTGCGTGCATGATTTGATGGATCCTGGCACCTGACAGGCAGGCGACTGTGATCTTCTCCTTCTCCAGCCTGGTATGGGGGACATTTGTCACATATTACCAGGATATTTGGTTTAGAGGTGTTTGCCTTACATGCTTATTTGTTGAGACACTGGCGTACATGTGTTGTTATGTGTAGTGGGTTCTATTTGCTTTACAGTGTATGCAAGTAGTTTTCACTTGGGAGGTCTCTGACCTTTTGGTAGGCTTCTACTGAGTACCTCCACACATGTGGGCTTATGTGTTGTGAACTTGTTTTGTGTGAGAGGTGATGTGTGTGTGCTGACAACCTGTTTGATGTCTGGTTTATTGTTACATGAGAGAACTGATTCCAAAATCATAGTGTAATTACATCTCTCACATATTGCATTTGTTTGTTTTAGGAGTAAGTGGTTGTCAGTATACATGAGGCAATTACTACATTGCATCAGGATGCCCACATCAATCAGACTGGCCAGAGAAATGTCTGGAAATTGACCATCCATTATGGCAGGTTTTTAGCTTATCTACTGTTGAGAAGTGGGCTAGTTTGACCAGATTTTGCTCTAGGATTAACAAAGGGGATTATTCTATTGAAGGTTAGGGGTGAAAACGATGGCAATGCTTCTCAATGTGCAGCTGAGTTTCCCGCAATGCAGCAGGGAAGCTTGGGAGGATTCACTAACAGATGCCTAGGAGATAATTGTTGTTCAAGTTGTTTGCATCCATACAGGACACATTACATGGTTCTCAGCTACGTGCAAATGTGAGTCTTAAATACAGGCAAAATTAAATGCATTTAAGCTAAACTACCAGTGGGAAAGCACACAATGAGCTTGGTGCAGACAGGGTCCTCCTGATGTAAGATGTCTGGAATAGTGCTCACGTGTTACAATACAGTCTAGATTCAGCAGATATGAATCTAATCTATGTTATGTACTAGGTACTTAAAGCAACTGAACAGCAATTTTAAAATGCCGAAAAATACAGTAAAGATCAGAAAACAAGGCAGCAAAATGATAAAATATAGTCAGTAAAGTGCAAAGGAAACTCACAAAGTACTTATTTCTTTGATTTTAGCAGTGGATGCTATGGATTTCAATATAATCACTCCAGACCTCTGACAAAAGTTGACAAACATTGAGCAACTCTGGTTAAAATGGCACAAACCTGTGCAAATGTGAGACTTAAACACAAGTGAAATTAAGCATTTTGAAGCTAAACTGCCAATGGGAAAACACACAATGAGCTTTCTTCCAGTAATCAAAAAAAAAAAAAAAAATAAAAAATAAAACACTAATCCACAGCAAGTGAATCAAAATACTACAGGAAACTCCTTAGCGTATCACTAATTTATTCTTTGTTTGTGTCATGTATAACAGATTTCTTTAGAGTAACAGCATGAAAAACACACAATCATTTTATAAAACATATAAACCAATGGAAACATCTTAGAACAATCAAATGTTTAATAATCTATTAAAAAGCCTTAACTTATTTTTAAGGACATATACATGTATTTATAAAAATCCTACCTATATTAAAAACAACTGAGTCACCTAAATATTTTTCTCGTATAACTTTCTGCCTTCTATTTCTAAGAAAGTATTTTATGTTTATTACACCATTCAACCCTGGAGGTTGTTCTGCTCCTAACTTTAACTGCCACATAGTTTCTTGTTGCTCAATTTTATTTTTATAATTATCCCCCATGCAAAACTCTTGGTACTAATTCCAACACTGAAAAAATATATTTTTTATATCCTTTGCATTCTTTTGTGTGTTTATAGAAGGCATTAATATCATCTCCCTTTTTAATGACATAAATATGTTCTATTATTCTGTCTTTCAAATCCTTACTAGTCATCCCTATATAGTAGGCATTGCATCCCCAGCAAACACTATTATCTATATACAGGTCCTCTGGTATTACAATTAAATATTCCTGGCACTGGGATTGTATAATTTAAGTGTTCTAAACTAATATAGGGTCCTTCTAATATAAATTGGCACATATTGCACCCCATACATTTATACATTGCTTTTTTCTTAAATGAAATATTGTTATAAGGAAGTTCTTTTATGGTATCTTTTTGTACTAAAGTTTTAAAATTAAAACTATTCATATATACAAAGATGGAACTTCTTTCTACAACTTTAAATAATTCTATATTCCCTTCTAAAATATTCCAAGTATCACAAATAATTGTTATAATAGCTGGACTATCCATTGTAATGTCTAAATTACAAACAGTATTTCTATCTACTATAAAATATTTATGGGGTCTCCTTTTTTGAGAGATTTAAAAGAATACCTTAAAATAGGGGGGAAACCATACTGTTCCTCTTATATTAAGTTTCTTCTACAATATTTAACACATTTTCTTTCTTATACCATCTTTCCACAAATAAAAAGGCAATAAAACCTATTTCTTGAGTAAAAACTTCATCATTTGTAGCCATTCTAGATACCCTTATATATTGTCCCAGGTATGTTCTTTTTCTCCAACTAAGGTGAGGCTCAGACTACACACTTCTGCCACAAGGGTGCAGGCAGGGCCCTCCTAATGTAAGATGGCTGGAATAGTGCTCAAGTGTAACAATACAGTATAGATTCAGCAGATCTGAATCTAGTCTATGCTATTTACTGGCTACTTAAAGCAACAGAACAACGTTTTTAAAGTGCAGAAAAATACAGTAAAATAAGCAAAATGAGGTAGCAAAATGATAAAATACAGTCAGCAAAGTGCAAAGGAAACTCAGAAAGTACTTTTTTTTAAAGTTTAGCAGTGGATGCTTTAGATTTCAGCAGAATTTCTGGCAAAAGTTGCAAAACATTGAGCAGCTCCGGTTAGATGACCTGCAGCATTACTGCTGTCTGCACAAAATGGCATCTCTTTGAGCAGCTGTGAACAGTGAGAGACTATGGATAGTGTTTCTTATGCAGGATTTTAAATTGGAGAGGTTTGCTTATATACAAGGCACGGTAAACCACGTTTCCATGAGTCTTTTATACCAGCAGGATGAAAGACTTTTACACAGTTAATCCCTCAGGCCAATCAAATAAAAACACAATAAACTTTCCACCAGCAGTTTCCAACTTGGATGGGTTGAATTAAGCTCTGATCTCACCAGAGCGCACAAGACCCCTATTAATGTAAAACAAACTGGTTTCGAGCTCAAGTTCAGTAACAAATGCTTTACAACAAAAGCCAGAATTCCTGCAGTGTCAGGAATCTTTCGGAATAAGTTAACTAACCCTGAGAAATTTTCAACAAAATACAGAACAAAATGCACAACATAAGAGAACTACAACACAGAAAAACTTTATGAAACTTAGAAATATTTTTCCAGAATCAGGAGAACTTTAGAAAACTCAGAACAGTTTTTTCAGTACCAGAGGAGGTTAGGAAATCTTAGAATACCGTGAAAGTAACCTAACAGCAGTACAGTAAGAAACAGATGGTGTTTCTTTAACAAGTGCATGCTGAAAAACAGTGATAATTTCAACCAAATCAATAAATGCAGCACAGAAGTATTAAATAGCAGTGAAACCATTAGAGCAAGTCCTAAAAATACTTATGTCAGCTTTGTAGGTCCAGATGGTTTTAGAAGCAATCCAAGTCTTGTATTCTCAGGTGTCCAAGCCAGACATAGTGAAGCTCTGAATAAATGAACCAAAACCCTTTCAGGTCTCTTGGCACTCACTCATAGCTGAATGTTTTTTAAGGTTGATTTTTATGAAGGAAGAATATTTGTGTTTTTAATGTGCTGGGGAAAATGGCTTCAGTTTGCTAGTACTATTTTGTAGAAGATTTTGTCTTTTAGTTGTTTATCAAATAGTGGTCTAATTTATGTTAATGTAATGTTATCTGTCTTCCTGATGTTGTATGGAAAGCTTTTGATACACATTTTTTTAGAAAAAGTGGGGACAGTATGTCTTGTAAACAGTGTCATATCATGGTTAAATGGGGCCCTAGGCAAAGTAATGGATCAGCTGCCCCACCCCCCCTTCAGCCATTCCAGTGTCCAATTACTTGTTTGTCTTCCCCCAATTACCCTAAACACTGTTCAAAACTGTCACTGTGCATACTGTTTTCTACTTTACTTTTGTAATGACTACAGAGATGTGGATTTTTTTTTTAATTTTTTTATTTTATAGTACAAACACTGATGGCCATTTGCTAAACAAAATAAAACAAAATAGTTGCACATTGAAAACAGACTTGGCAGCAACAGTCAACTTCTCTTCCCTGGATGCACACAGTCACTGAAAATGCATTGAAATTCACATTAATTGAAAATGCACCATGCTTAAATGCACGTGTCCCTTGATTCACATTTCTGTTTGTTTTTAATTATATTTCTTCTTTAACACAGCAACATTTGCAAGAGTACATTTTAAATTTGTAGTTTTGAACATTTTTTCCAATAAGTGGTGAAAGAAAATATATGAACCAGTAATGACTAAAGTTTCTATTTCAGAACATTTGAATCATAAAAAGGTCGTTCAAACTGCTATTATAACCCACCAATATCTTTAATGAAGAATTATAGCCACTAAACCATCTGAGCAATTGTGATAAAAAACGGCCATGGTAAAGTATCCAGATGTGTTTTGCACAAATGCACACTAGTCCTGCTAAGACAGACTAATGGCATTTTGACTTTATTATCTCAGCAGGGTCATTCATTTTTATCTATTGATATCTCCCGAACCCAGCAATTACAGTTACATTGTTGAGTACATCCTTATCAGATGTCTGTGCAAAGAATGAATAGTAATAATAATAATAATAATAATAATAATAATAATAATAATAATAACCAAAGTCACATATTTGAAATTTGTTTCACAAAACAGACAGTAGCCAGAGTATTTCTACTTAATTCACACACACACACACACACACACACACACACACACACACACACACACACACACACACACACACACACACCTGTCTTGCAAAACCAGTTTAAAGAGTATTTAAAATGATAAGAGCATAAGTTACCTTCATCCGCAGAGAGCCCTCTACCTCCACCAATAGTTCAATAGTTATAGCCACTTTGTTGACAGTTTATACTCCTTATTGAAAGCATCTGACCAACCATGAGGCCAGTACATCCCCTGTTTGGGACTGACACTTTGATACTGTTCTTTCAGAGGAGTATGCATAAAAACTAACACAGGGTTCAAAGGGAGAAATTTAACATTTGAGAGGGACTTGAGAATGTGTAGAGCAGAAAGTGTTGCGTTTTTCAAGTTATCATCCAACGCTTTCATATAAAAGCAAACATGCTTTCCCTTTATAGGTCCTTGCAGCAGATTCAATGGCACAAGATGTTAATGGAGGAAGAGTGAAGGAATCTATAGTCTATACAATGATAACATCACAGGGATTGCTTCCATATCTTTCTGCAGCTTTATATATTGGATGTTTTCTTAAATAGTCATTTCTTGGAAAGTACTGTACCCAGAAGAAGACAAACCAGAAAAAAAAAGAATGCCAGAGAAATCAGACAATACATACAGGATCAACAGCTGCACATAGTGTATAGCCCTGAAGTTGTACGGGTTCCCTATTCAAAAGATGGACGCTTGCTTCATTTTGCATCTCTTCATCGCAGTCTGCTGCTTTATTTCCACTGGAACGTCTTATTCAATACATTACCGAGTAAACTTTGAACTGTGAAAGTAAAATGTCTGTAGGTCCTGCATTTATTACTTCATGTAGTGAGGTCAATGAAAACTGCAAGTTCTCAAGTGTCTGTCTTTGACACAGCTACTTTCATAACTGAAGGCTGACAGGTTCTCTGGCTCTTACAAGAATCGCTGGTATTTCTTTATACTGGATAAAATGGTGAAGAAACAGATTGCAGCTTCCTAAAGTACAGATGGTGGATATAGAACCATGGTCCAAGGTGTTGCTAGGCCAGTGATGTGGACTCATGGCATCAGTCAGGGAATAAGAAACACGAAACCAACAACCAACAAAAAACTTGACAGCAATCCAAAAAAATAGCTGACAGTCCTGTACTCAAAGCCTTTTATTCAGGAAACCACAACAGTTAAGCACTTTTGTCAGCAACCACAGGCTGACTTCATCAGAAGTGAAATAAAACAAAAACATGTTTAATTTATAGCATAAAAGCATCACCTGATTCAATTAAACAATCAAGTAAATAGTTCTATATGCTTAAAGTGCCAAGTGCAATAAAAAATGCCATAGCCATAAAAAAAAAAACATAGTATATAAGCACAAACAACTCTACACCCTAAAAATAACTTGATCTAAAATTAGCAGTAGGTAATAAAATAGGAAATTAATATATTAAAAATAAATATATTAAAATATTAATATATTAAAAATAACTTCAGTCAGGGAGTAGCTCCACTGGAGACTCTCCAAAACAAAGAAAAGGTTAAGGAGTGGGGGCGCAGAGCTCTGCTACTACCATGCACAATGTCTGTGCAAGATTAGAGATAGACTGTTACTATTCCCTGAGAGTGGGCTTTCCTCTCACTCTCTAGGCTCCTTCCGTAAACTGTAGTTTTTACAGGTTCAGAGGTTCATAGAAAGTTACTAGGCTAATGGCCCTAGACCCCTTACAAGCCTAGCTATATTTATCCCAAGTTGCCCTACTTGTCAGTGGTTAGGTGACTGAAGTTCACATAGGTAAGGGTCTATGGTAGTTAATACCAACTTTCTCTGTCCAGGAGGGACATGAGCACAACACCAGGAGTGAATTTGCGGTCTTCCATCCATTGATTTAGGTTGTGTTTGAAGAGAAGAAATAAATTAAATCTACTTAGTGGTGGCTTTAGATGAACTATATTAAACTGTATAAAAAACACTGACATCATACCATAATATCCAGCCAGGTATAGCAAAGTTTAAATAGAAGAGTATTTATGACAACATAAGAAATATTAACCGCCTGATAATATATGCTAAGTCAATATACACAATCTCTGCAGAAGTAAAAGTCATCTGAATAATTCTACATTAAAGAGAACTTTTAGTGCAGGCGGCCATGGTGCTGCAGCGATTAGCATTGCCACCTCACAGCAAGAGGCTCTCCGATTCAATCCTCGGCTGGGGTGCCTTCTGTGCAGAGTCTGCATGTCCTCCCTGTGGTTGCGTGGGTTTCCTCTGGGTGGTCCGGTTTCCTCCCACATCCCAAAGATATGCTGTAGGTGGCTTGGACACTCTAAATTGTCCCTAGGTGTGAGTGCGTGCATGTGTGTGCCTTCTGTGGAAGGTTGGGTGCTGGGCTGGCAACTTGACACCGTAAAATTCCACTGCCAGTCAAGAGTGGACAGGTGATCCATTGTGGTGACCCCTAACCGGGAAAAGCCAAAAAAAGAAGAAGAAAGAGAACTTTTAGTATTGCCGAAGCTGCTGCTGGCAAACAATTTTGCATTTCAGTGCTTCACCTACAAACGTAATACCTGCTGCCCTTGAAGAATTAATTATCTATGTTGACTCATTAAAAAATGGTGTGCTGTTGATATTGCCATAACATTTCCTGAACTAGATCAGCTATGTAATGTGGGATGGCTAGCAAATAATGACAATAAGTTCAGAGTTATTAGGCATGCAGTCCAGGAAACAAGTAAGGAGTCTAGCCCAAAGTCCCAATTACCCTAGTGCACTGTCTGTTTAGGTGACTTACTCAATATCAAATGGTAGGTAAATGAAAGTGGAAACATTCAAACCTTCCACCTTTTTGTACTGTAGTGGTTATCACATTTGCATCACATGCCAAAGGTCCTAAGTTTGAAACCTACTGTACTTGGTTTGGGGGTTAGCCTAATGGTTAAGGTGTTTACTGTATAGGGTTTGGTTCTCACCTTTGGAAGCATGGCAAGGCTTAGAAAGATCAACTGGGGTAATTAGCCTAGTAATCAACTATGAACTTGTACCCTTGCCACAGGAAGCAGTTTATAACAAGTTAGAGTTTTAGTCCTCTGTACAAACTGCCACAGTAACAGTTTTTAACCAAATGCAGAAATTCTTTACAATTCAGTCTTGTACAGAAGACTGTAATACAATAATATGCAACAATGACTGCATAATGGATGCTGAAGATCAGACTGTTCTGATTATCACTCTAAATAATGCAGACTGTATAACCTCAAAGGGGATGATGATGCATTATTTGGCATTCAGCTTGAGGCCATGTTTCTGGCACCAGTCATTTGTTTGGGTGAGACCCTCCTGAAGGATGCCCACATCACTTGGGGAATTGATGACAGCTCCCCACTTGCAGTCATCTGAAAACATGGTCAGCCATAGCCCACTGGTTTTGGCTTGCACCTCAGAGAGGTATATCCTGAATAACAGAGGCCCTAAGACCGATCCCTGGGGTACGCCGCTTGTTACTGGTCTACTACTTGAGGCGGATTCCCCTATTTTGATTAAGTGGGTTTTATCACTGAGCCAGTTTGCTACCCATCTGATAACATATGGATTTATGCCTAGTTGAGAGAGTTTATCTATTATGCCCGAGTGGGGAATAATGTCAAAGGCTTTGGCCAGGTCAAGGTAGGCAGTGTACACCGTCTTCCCCTCGTCCATGACTTTGGTGATTGTCTCAAAGAAGACAAACACATTTAACAGAAATGACCTCCCCTTGACAAAGCCAAGCTGTGTGAGGTCGAGTGTTTGGAGGTTGCCAATGTCCCTATTAATGAGGTCCATGATAATCCATTCCATGGCCTTGCAGATCAGGCTAGTTAGACTGATGGGTCTTTAATTTCCCAGATGGATGCTCCATCTTTGTGTAAAGAGATGACAGTGGCTGTCCTCCACTTGGCTGGGACAAAGCCAGCACTCAGGATTTGGTTGAATAGGTTGCCTAATGAGGCTACAAGTTCATGCCTGAGTTCATGTAGGATGCAGCCTGGGATGTTATTGGGTCCCATGGATGCTGTATTTTTTTGCCTTTGAGAGGGCAGTGATGACCTCTTCCCTAGAGATAAGGGGAGAGGGGCAGGTACTGGGGATGTCCTGATTTACTGATGTGGGGGACAGAGGGGTGAGGTTTTTGCTGAATTTGATAGCCAGTAAATTATCTATCTCTACAGCATTTGTGTATGCAGTGTCCTTTACCACCAGTTCTGAATAGATCTGAGTGCTTTCTTTAAGATTGCAGACATACAGGTACAGGCATACAGGTAACTGTTTGTGGTATGACCTGACCTAAAGCAATGCTGGGAGTCTGTGAGCAGATCAGATTTTTATATATATATATATATATATATATATATATATATATATATATATATATATATATATTCAGCTGCTCTTACTGTAACTGTCTTAGTTGCTGTTCTGCGTGCTATCTGTTCAGTTGTTCTTACTCTGCACTTATTACTGCTTGTTAATAGCCTTCTAATCTAAGGCCTTCTGCACTTATTTTTTAGTCATTTGTTAATTTAATGGCGTTTAATTAAACTGTATTTGCCGTAATATTGATACACGTGTGCTAACCTGCACTGCATTTGAATTGTATTTACTGCTGTTTTAGCTGCTTTTCTGTAAAAAAATTCCTAGATTGTTTCCTGCCTTTTCTGTAACTTATCTAGTCCAGATACAGACTTGCTGTATCCAGGTCTGTTTGTAAGCTCCTGAGCCCCCCAAGCCTTTCTATGTTGGAGGGAAGCCTTCTAGCTTATCAGTGGGAGTGATAAGCACTAGGTAGCCTATCTACCACAGGAGAAGAGGTTTCTGGCCCATAAATTATAGTTTATTGGCCGTTTGGGAAGCTCTTCCATCTCTTTCAACCTTCTGATTCAAAAGCCTGTGTTTGTGCTTGTTTCCTGCCTTTCCTGTTACTAGTCTAGTCCAGGTACAGATTTGCTGTATCCAGGACTCTTTGTAAGCTTCTGAGCCCCCCCAAGCCTTTCTGTGTTGGAGGGAAGCCTTCTAGCTTATCAGTGGGAGTGGTAAGCATCAGGTAGCCTATCTACCACGGGAAGAGTGGGTTTTGGCCCATAAATTGTAGTTTATTGGCCGTTTAGGCAGTTTTCCATCTCTTTCAACTTGCTGGCTTAAAAGCCTGCATTTGCGCTTGTTCCCCACCTTTCCTGTAACTAGTCTAGTCCAGGTAAAGATTTGTTGTATCCAGGACTCTTTGTAAGCTTCTAAGCCCCCCCCCCCAAGCCTTTCTGTGTTGGAGGGAAGCCTTCTAGCTTATCAGTGGGAGTGGTAAGCATTAGGTAGCCTATCTACCACAAGAGGAGTGGTTCCTGGCCCAGAAATTGTAGCTACTGGCCGTTTGGCCAGTTTTTTCCCATCTTTTTCAACTTTCTGGTTTAAAAGCCACACTTGCGCTTGTTTCCCACCTTTCCTGTTACTAGCCTAGTCCAGATACAGAGTTGCTATATCCAGGACTGTTGGTAAGCTTCTGAGCCCCACAAGCCTTTCTGTGTTGGAGGGAAACCTTCTAGCTTATTAGTGGGAGTGGTAAGCACTAGGTAGCCTATCTACCACAAGAGGAGTGGTTCTGGCCCAGAAATTGTAGTTTATTGGCCGTTTGGGCAGTTTTTTCCATCTCTCTCAACTTTTTGGTTTTAAAGCCCATGTTTGCGCTTGATCCTCACCTTTCCCGTAACTAGTCTAGTCCAGGTACACATTTGCTGTATCCAGGACTGTTTGTAAGCTTCTGAGCTCCCCAAGCCTTTGTGTTGGAGTGCAGCCTTCTAGCTTATCAGTGGGAGTGGTAAGTACTAGGTAGCCTGTCTACCACAAGAGGAGTGGTTCTTGGCCCAGGAATTGTAGTTTATTGATCATTCGGGAAGTTGTCCATCTTTTTCAACTTTCTGGTTTAAAAGACCACATCTGCGCTTGTTTCCCATCATTCCTGTAACTAACCTACTGGAAAGAACTATAAAGCCTTAAACTGATACAAGCCTTCTAGCTTAAAAGAGAGACTTTGGAGTGATTATCAGTTTTCTGTATTTTCTTGCTGTACTTAACTGTTTTCTGCCTAAACGCTGATTTTCCAGCACTTATTGTGATTTAAAAGCTTGTTTTTTTTTCACATATTGTACTTATTTGACTGCCTGCACTTTTAAAAAGTTGTTTTTTGTTTAAATAAATTGTTTAACTGTTGTAGGCTACACACTAAAGTGCAATAGCCTTTTATGATCGCTTGTAGTCGATTAAAGCTGTTTAAGTGTACCTTTTACTGTTTTTGCCTTATCTTTTCAAAAAAAAAAATTTTTTTTCTTTTCCTGCCTTTCTAAGCTAGTATAGTCCAGTTTTCAGGCTAGTGCTAAATTCAGGGCTGTGTTACAAGTTTCTGAGTTGCCCATACCTTACTTGGATAGAGGGAAGTTTCTCTGTTCACCTGTGAGAGAGGGGAACTTTGAGCAGCCATCTGTTCCTGGAGGAGTGGTTCCAGCCCAGAAATTAGTAGTTTAAAAAATGCATTTGCACGGTTTTGTGCGCCGGGCAGCACTGGTTAGCTAGGGTTAAATTATTCCCGGCTCCACTAAGTCCCCTCTTCAGTTTTTCACTTGAAACTAGTCTAACTCTCAACCTAAGCACTCAAAAAGCATCCTATAGTCCAACACTTGCTCACACCTAATAGCAAGCACTAATATACCCAGACACTTTACTGCCCAGCAAGGCCAGGCTCTTTATCCACCCCTCACCAACCAAGCAACTAAGCAGCTCACCCTACCATTCAAGCATGACCAAAGGACAACTTCAGGTGTACTCTCCATTCCAGCTGGTGAATCTGGGTATCCTGAGGCAATGTTACAACTGCCTCATGTACACAGACAGCCCTCTCCTCCTACCACAAAACACTAACATATGTGAGAGATGCAGTTATACAGCCAAACTGGAGGCTAAGGTCTCTCCACCCAAGACTGGAACAGACAGTCATGAGGAGAAGGTTAACACTTGCACCACACCTCCAGCCTCACACAGACCCACTAAACCAGCACTGGCAATAAATACACATAAATACACAAAATCATACTTGGAGGCTCTAAATAAAAAGCTGCAAAAGCATCAGAGAGCTCCAAAGCAGACACCCACAAAACCTGCACCTCCCGTCACAAACCAGACAACACATAAAACACAAAATCAATGTGCCACACAATCACAGTCCTTAAGGCAAAATAACATACCTAACACACTAGTAATAGGTGACTCAATAGACAGGCATATTGATGCCCCACTCACTAGGCTGGACAACGAGAAGGTTACTGTTAGCTGCCTGTCGGGAGCCAGAATCCGCCACATAACACAAGCACTCAGGTCACTCTAGAAGAAGTACAAATATGACTCTGTCATTGTTCATGTTGGTGTGAATGACCTGAAACGTACCTAACTGGACTACATGAAAAGAGACATGGAAGAGCTCTCTGATCATGTAGCCCAGGTGGGTATGACCCTGACCCTGAGCAGCATCCTGCCCTCACCAAGAATGATACCTCAGTATAAAGAAAAAAACAATCAATTTCAGCAATTGGCTAAGCTTCTGGTGTCATTCAAAGGGGATCCAGTGTCTGTCAGCCTGGGATGACATGCTCAGCAAGCCGCGTTGCTTCGCAAGAGACGGCTTGCATCTGTCACCCCTTGGCTTTCGAATAGTGGCCAAGGTTTTTGCTGCCCCCATAGTGCCTTTTTTAGGCAAGGCTCAAAATTCAAACCCACCTCGGTAAACAGCACAAGTAAAAAAATGAGGGTTATGCTACTCAACGCCAGGAGTTTAAATCTCAAAATGCATGCGCTCGAAGCACTCCTCAGTATGGAGAACGTCGACATCTGTGCAGTAACTGAAACCTGGTTCAAGGCTCCAGAGAGCACTCCAGCACTACTGGGCTATAACTCATACCACACATTTCAGCCACAGAACATGGACCAAAACACAAAAGGAGGGGGTGTACCCATATTCATCAAGGATACCCACACCTCCAGGTTAGTGGCGCAGCATGATACCTCTGAGATCATCCATGTGCAGCTAACATCAGGCAAATCTGCAAAGCAAATTGTGGCCTGCTACAGATCACCCTCCATGACCCAGGACCACCACTCCGCCTTTCTGGAGACACTGGAAAACATGAAGGTTCTACCGAACACTCTGATATTGGGCGATTTCAATTACCCTACCATTAACTGGGAAAACTACTTAAGTACAAACTCCCAGGCTCAGTGCTTCCTGGAATTTATCACCTCAAATGCACTGGATCAGCTGGTAAACTCCCCTACCAGAGGCCACAACATATTGGACCTGGTCATCACCAACATGGGCGACAGGTGTTCCGTACCGGAGGTCAACCCGTCACTGGTTAGATCAGACCATAAATTAATCACCCTGGATGTTCACACCCCACCACCACCCCCAACCAAGGAAACAACAGTGAAAAACTTTTCTAAAGCAAACTTCATCTTATTTAAGGCAGAGGTGCTAAGTTTCACAGCTCTTACGCTAAAGGATAACACTGCCCAAGATGCAGAATCCTTTACAATTGCACTCTATGAGCACCTACAAGGATGCATGGATTGTGCCATCCCTAGCAAAACCAAGACTCACTCCCCTAAGAGAAGGAAACCAGTCTGGTGGACCCCTGCCATAAACAGGTTATACAACAAAAGGAGGAAACTAGTTCAGAAAAAAAGCAAATCCCAAGAAGGTAAGACATCCCTGATCAGTATCAGCAAGAAACTAAGATTCCTCATAAAATCATCCAAGGCTAACTTTGAAAGAAAAATAGCCAAGGATTCAAAAGATAACCACAAAGCCTTCTTTAGCTATGTCAAGAATCTAAGTGGCAACTCACAGATATGCTCTGAGCTGGTGCAAAATAGCACAAAATATACTGAACCTACTGATATTGCCAACATCCAGGCAGATAGAGTCAGTACAAACTTCACCTCTCTCTCACCTTCAAAAGAGCCCACAACAATACCGGGAAAGTGTAGTGTCCTGGAAATCACAGAAGCACAGGTGAAAACAGCCCTTCCAAAATCCAAAAACATAGCATCAATGGGGCCAGATGGTGTCCCAGGCTGCGTCTTGCACGAACTACAAAACAAACTAACTCCCCACCTAAACATGCTGTTCAACCTCAGCCTCTCCACAGGCTATGTGCCCATAGAATGGCACACAGCAATGGCTATTCCACTCTACAAAGGAGGGGCCACAACTGACCCTGGTAACTATCACCCCATAAGCCTGACTAGCCTGGTCTGCAAGGCTATGGAGCGCATCATCATGGAACACATTAACAAAGACATTGGGAACCTCCAAACACTTGACCCGACCCAGTTCGGCTTTGTTAAGGGCAGATCATGCCTACTAAACCTGGTTGACTTCTTCAAAACAGTCACCAAGGCCATAGACGAGGGAAAGGTGGTTCACACAGCCTACCTTGATCTCGCCAAGGCGTTCGACACCATTCCTCACTCGGGTATTATAGAAAAACTCACCAGCCTGAACATAAACCCCTACGTTACAAGATGGGTTGCCAACTGGCTTACAGACAGAACTCACACGGTAAGAATAGCGGGCTCCAGGTCCGACTCTAAACCAGTCACAAGTGGTGTCCCGCAAGGCTCAGTTCTGGGACCCCTACTGTTTGGCATATATTTCTCAGAAGTACAGGCAAACACAGGAGGACTATGGCTAATCAAGTTCGCCAATGACTGCAAACTGGGAGCCATAATTGACTCTCTGGCTGACATGGACATCCTTCAAAAAGGCCTTACTAAGACAGACACCTGGTGTCAAACTCTTGGCCTCAAGCTAAATGTCAAAAAATGCATAGTCATCCCATTTGGGAAAAGCAAAACACCCACGAATTACCACATAGGCAGCAGCCCCCTTAATACAGAAGAGGTAATAAGAGATCTGGGGAAGATAGTAATCTCTCCTTTGACAATCATATTGCCAAAGTAGTTAGGAAATCCTTCTATGTGGCCCATCTAATTACTAAGGGGTTCGCATCTAGAAATAAAGATGTTATAGTGCCCCTCTACTCGTCACTCATCAGACCCATTATAGAGTACAATGCCCCATTTGGGATGTACCTCACAAGACACTTCCAACAGCTGGAAAGACCACAAAAGCACCTCACCAAGAAGATTACTGGCCTCAAACATATGTCCTATGCAGCCCAACTGAAAAAACTTTGGCTGTACTCAGTGACATATCGCTTACTCAGAGATGATCTCTGCCTGACTTACAAAGCCATGTCCAACTCAGAATTGATGGACATGCTCCACCTAAAGAAATCCAAGTCACTGCGAGCCACGCGCTCTAGTGAGCTAAACCTCGCCACAACAATAAATAGAACATGCTGGAGGGATAGATTCCTGTCACGGAGACTCCCCATGCTTTGGAACAAAATTCCTAACTACATTAGGCAGAGCCCCTCACTAACACTCTTCAAGAGAAGCCTTGACGAGTGAATGGGTAACAGAAAATACACCTCTGGGATCACTTCATTGGCTCTGCTTGACAGAGGCTCAGTTAATTAATCAATGGGGCGGTGAAAGCCGACACACTCTGGCTAGGCTTATAAATGTCCTTGGGCAGATAGCCTAGCACCTACCTATGAACCTATGAACATATGCAGTCATTATTTATTTATGAACATTTTTTTTCAAATATTTCAGTCAATGGAAACAAGATGGAGATGGCACAATTTCAAAACTATTCCTTTTTTTTTGCTTTATGAACTTTAGATTCGCTAACATTTTTAAACTTCAACATTTTGTTTCTTATGCTTTAATTGTTACTATGCTGTTGTTTGTTGTATTGCATAATTCTGGGAACTACTGTATGTGATTTGTAACTTAGTGAATATCACTCTTATAATTTTTGCATGTTCTGGAGCTTTTCTCCCCGGGCCACTGCTGAAAAAGGGCATTAGCTCAGTTGGACTCTCCCGGTCAACAAATATAAAATAAATAAATAGTCCTGGGAGTTTATTGGTGAGTAGGTTGTGGACTGGTGTTATTAGAGCATGTTTAAACTGATTTGGACCTTTACCTATAGTTAATGATAGGTTTAGCATTTGGATGAATGGTTTCTGCAGGGGAAATTTGAAGAAATGTTGGGTGGGATTAGCTTTTTTTTTCTAGGATTTTTGCCTCCCATTCCACTGACCGCTGATGTCTACCCATATTACTAATAAATAAATTCATTACTCTTATACCCTTTTTAGTGGGAGAGTCCAGCTAAATCCTGTCATAATTCAACAGGTGGGCTTTCTCTCTCTCTCCAGAGAGAGAATTACCTCTCTATGTCCTTAAAGGCCCCTCCCTCACTGAAGAGAGATGAAGCCTACTGGGCAAGCATGAAATGTGCAGCTTTGTGCAGGTATTTTTCAGATGCAGAGGAGGAAAGCCCCTAAATGGATGGTGTGGGAATGAAATCACAGTCGTCACCAACCATGATGCCAGGGCTTTACTCCCAACCCCCATTTGACTGCTAGCCTGCCAGCAACAACAGACATATGCCCCAGATTCCACTAGGGCATGACACAGCTACCAAAGAAGCCTCAGTTCCTTCCCTCCGGATGGGTGAGCTGTATAATCCACTCATTTATTTTATTTTATTTTATTTATTTTATTTTTTATTTTGCTGCTGTTTACCAGGTTTGTCCATCTAGGTTTAGTCAAAAAAAACTTTTCAGTGGAGGCCTGGGGAGGAAAGCTCTAACGTATTACACACTTTTTAAAGAGCCATTAGAAGACACAAAAGGCATTCTATAATATCCCTCCAAAACTTTTTTAAATACAATCCTGGAAATTTTGGAAAGAAGCCAATAACCTCTCAGGATGTAACCTACCTCATCTTCAACTAGTAGTTATTCAGTTTGTCTGCAGATGATTTACGCAGACACTTTAGCGACCTCTCTAAATGTGCTGCAAACCGCCCCATCAAATGCTCCCACATCCCACCCACAATATCTTCCTCTCTTTTATTTTGCCATATCTCATCCAAAAGCATTATCCCTTTACTGGAACAATCACAACTGGAAGGTCCCCCTGGTATAGACAACCAACAGTCACGGTTCATACATCACTGTTGTGACTTCATTGTTGCACCTCTAAAACACATCATTAATCTTTGTTTTACTACCAACACCATGACTAATATATAGAAATCTCCCAACCTTGTGCAAAATTTTCGAGAAAATTTTCTGCCTTCAACTCACAGAATGTATAACTAAATGCCATCTTGTGTCACAAAAAAACAACATGGCTTTGGGTGACAGAGGAGTGCAGCCACAGTCATCTGGATTATAACTGAGGAAATCCTAATGCCAATGGACAAAGCCATGTTCTTGGGTACAATTTTCACAGACCTCACCAGGGCCTTTGACTTAATCAACCATTCCTCTCTTATAATCCATTTTTCAGAACTAGGCATTATACCTGATGCCTTCTCTTGGTTCCAAAGTTATCTGACTAACCGCCATTTCTCAGTGAACTATAACTCCTGCAGCTGTCTTTCTCCCTCCTTTCCTTTACAGAAAGTTGTATCTATTCTTGCCCCTTCACTTCTCTATATACATCAATAAACGACTTTATCTTCCTCTCCTCCCCCTTCACAGATGACATAATCCTCTACCACTCCAACCACTCCATAACTACCTTACAGCAAAATCTACAATCTGACTTCAGCTGCCTCACTGAATGGATTACTACTAAAACACCTCATACTAAATACATCTGCAACTAAGTCTAAGTTTTTGGTACAAAACACAATGCAAGAAAACTTTATGATCCCAGCAACCATCTCTTACAGCAAGTCCCCTCTTTCAAGTTTATTGGTCTCTGGTTAGACCTCTCATTCAATTTTTAATTTCATCTTGATAGTACACAAAAATCCTTCACTTTTCTGGGCACAAAAAATATCCACTTTCATCAAACAATCCACCAGGGCTGCAATAGGGAAAGGAATCCTACTTCCTCAACTCAAATTCAGCCTCCCTGTTGTATCAGCAACCTCTACTAAAAACTCCACCACTATTGAATCTCTAGAAAATAAAATATGTAGATTTATTACACATTCCCCAAGAAATTAATCACAGTGTATAATGCTAGAAAAGGCAAAGTGGCACCAAGTTAACCAAAGAACAGACCTGCTCCTAGGATCTCAATTATTCAGACTCCTACATGAATATATTCTCCCACTTTTAACATGAAAATTATTGACACACTCCACTTGCAGCCTAAGAAACTTGAATCCCTCGGGCCCTAAAACACAAATCCCACACTACAAGCTACATATCTTTGACCACACATTCTCAATTCTTTAGTCGAAACTGTGGGAGTCCATTCCACCTGAAATTAAAGATGCATCCTCTTATTCCAAATTCCATTCTCTACTAAAATCACATTTAGATAAACACGTAGTTTGTATCTGTTACCCCTCAGGTTACATCACTTAAATCTACTTTAACTCTTTTCCACTTTTACTCACACACAAAGATCCTTTGTTCCTTTCCACATCTCTGATTTACTCTACTCTAATTTCTTAAATGTTTTGAAACTTTTCTACATACTGGAAATTAACACATTGCACTTCTATTGTATCCTCGGAGTTGTGCTACCAACGTACTGTTCTAAGTTATTGTACTCTTGCCTGTTTTATATTTCTGGTCATTTTTTGACCCCAGGCTGAGACTGAAATTGGTCAGAATTGAACAGTTCCCTACCCTGATAAATAAATTCAAATAAATAAATAACCAAACCTTCAGTAATCATAGGATCATAGGATCATAGGAGATTGCTAAGCTTAGGATCATAGGAGATTATTAGGCTATCAAGCCGGAGGCATTTCAAGCTTATCTGTTTCATCCCAATGTAATACCATAGAAATGTTAGTTAATACACAAGAATACATTTAGTAGTGGCTTCCTATGTCCAGGAAGGTTATGGGTGTTATTCCCAGTAAGAATTTACAGTGCCCCATCCACTCGTGTAGCTTCCTCTTGAAGATTGTCATAGAGGTGCTCTGTTTTACATGAATAGGTAGCCTATTCCAAAGACACGGCAGTCAGTGGGAGATAAATCTGTCCCTCCAGCATGTCCTATTTAAGTCACAGGCCATATTTAGGTCCCAGGAATGGGTAGCCCTAGTCCCGTTTAATTTATGGATAGGCAGAAAGTTCATTAGGTCTGAGTTTGAGATTGTTCTGTAAGCCAGGCATAAGTCTCCCCTAAGAAGTCTATACGATACAGAGTGTAGTGACAGTGACTTTAGTTGCTCTGTGTATGGCACATGCTAGAGTCCCTTGAACTTCTTTGTTAGAAACCTCTGAAGTCTCTCCAGTTACTGCAGGTGCTTTGTACTGTACATGCCGAACAGGGATATACTCAATTATGGGCCAGATTAGTGCCGAGTATAGAGGGGTTATAAGCACTTTTGTTCTCAATGCTATGCCTTTACTAATCAAGTGTTCTACAGAGAAAGTCTTCCTTACTACAGTAGACACATAGTGGTTGAAGTTAAGGTCACAATCAACTTGTGATCCCAGGTCCCTTACCACTTTGTGGGTACTTAGGGTACTGTTGATCTGATAGTGTGAAGGGACATTGTGCTGAAGGGAATGATGATTCATTTCTTTACATTCAGTTTGAGATTGTGACTACGACACCAGTTGTTGGCTTGCGTAAGACCCTCCAGGAGTATACTGACATAATTTGGGTTTTCAATAATTGCACCCAGTTTGCAGTTGTTTGAAGACTTGGTCAGCCACAACCCCTTAGTTTTGACCTGACCTTCTGAGAAGTACATACCAAACAGTAGGGGGCACAGCACTGACCCCTGTGGCACCCCACTGGTAACAGGTCTGATGGTTAATGTGGAGTCACCAACTCTGGTAATGTGTGTCTGGTTTGTGAGGCAGTTGACAACCCATCTTATAACAAAGGGTTTACATTCAGTTTGCTAAGTTTATTGGTAATGCTGAGTGTGGGATTGTTTCAAAAGCCTTTGCCAAGATGATGTATGCTGTATGTAGAGATATGCCTTTGTCAATGGCCCTGGTCACATTTTTGAAAAACTCCATCAGATTTAACAGGCAGGATATCAGTGGAGGGAGTTAGACCTTAAGGTACCACGATACGTAGATGACATTATTGTGTCTCTGGAAGACCCAAGGGGAGATATACACCAATTATATGAGCTATTGGATAACTTCAGAAAGATGGCTGGATATAAAATGAACAAAGAAAAAAAAGTGCTAGGATTTAACGTAAAGGACAGGCAGTAGATCAGAAGTGGAGACACAGATGTGAGTGGAATCAATGAAGTACTTGGGAGTTTGGCTATGCCAGACTTTATTGTTATCCATACTGAGGATTTATAGTGCAATATTGGAAAAATAATATTTAATTTTGGAAAGCAGAAGGGACTGGAACTAGAGTGGGATCAGAGGGCATTTGTATTACATTATATGTAATGCCACACATCTTGTATTTAGAGCAAGCCTTTTGGAGTGTCTCAGAGGAAAAATGGTTATGCAAACTAAAGAGATTGATGATTGATTTTTTTTTTGTGGGGTAGATCTAAACCTTTGATCAGCTAGGAAAAATAACTTTACCTAAAAGCAAAGGAGGTTTAGGGATATTTGATACTAATCTTTATTTAAAAGCAGCACAGTTGACAATTTGGGAAGAATGTCACCAAACTTTATACTTAGCAATATGGAAGGATATGCTAAAAGAATGGATTCCCTGGTTGGAACAAACAGACCTGGTGGAGGTTATATGGTGCAGAGATGCATAGAATATGGATTCCCCGTTATTAGATGTGGTAAGTATAATTGCAGGACTGATACTCAAGACAAGAGCGTTAAGACAATGAAAACAAGCATTACTGTCAGTAGGGAGAAGGATGGGAAAGCAGCATCAGATTAATGCAGGTAGGGAATGGAGAAGGCTTCAGATGGAGTTAAAATACTGAGAACAGATATGCATAGGAGGAAGGGTAATATCTTGGGAGGAGCTGAAATACCCGGGAAAGTATACATCCAATACCAGGCTTTAAGTAAAGAAGTTAGAAGCATAATGTTAATTAAACATAAAGAAGGGGATTGGCTAGAGTTAGTGAGTTAGTGAAGTGGCTTATGGAATTAAGGAATGGGTGGAGACTGGGGTGTGGCCAAACTATATCAGTTGCAGCAAGAGGGAAAACAAGTGACAGAGAGAACACAAAAATGACTGGGTTAGTGTCAAAGGAAAAATATACTTTAAAAATGATCAAAACATGGTAGGTTCAGGTTAAGGCACCTTAATCTTGCAGCAAGGAGACAAAAACGTGTTAATACAGTTTGTCTAACCAGAAACAGGAAATACTTTCATTTTTATACATTCTCAAATTAATCCTGTCCTACCATGCTGACATAACAGATTACCACCTTTTCATCATCATCTGCTGACTATCTTTCCCATGAATTTCTGCTGATTTAAACAATTTTTATGTGAAACTTCCTGAGGAAAACAACATGGCCTTGGTTACTTTCACTTAGATACTTGTTATGTTACATTCAAGATACTACGGCTAAATCAAGCACAATGCTAGCAGTTCATTTCTCTAATAATCCTTTGTCTACTTTACCTCTAAATTACTACAACTGCAGAGGTTCCCATCCTCTGGACAAAGCTGTTTGTCTAGAATCATTACATTTATAATATAAAGCATTGTTCATTCATTTACTTCTGACCTAGCAGATAAACACCTGCTTCTCAAGTACATTTCCACAAGGCATAAACAAGAATATTGCTGTGCTAGCAGTTACTAGGTCAGAGGGCAACTTGCAAGTTTCAGAAAGCATACTGCAGTTTTCAAAAGCATCTTTTCAGTCTCATATGAAACTCAATTTGTATAAAACACAGTGCATGAAAAATAGAATGAAAAGCGTATTAAAATACTTGATTATTAATTTGGCATTAAGCATACACACATTAATACATATTTTTCTAACATTTCCCTCCTGTTAATACTTTTTATTCTATTTTCAAAAAAGAATAAACAGCTTGCTTCTTTTCCTAACCTCTTCCATTCAGGATTTGCAGTTAAGAAAGTCATTCAGTTTAAACTTTTATGAAAGTGTTTCGCATTCTAGCAGCTCTTCAAATTCAGTACTTTGATACATAGTCTCAGATACGGATATATCTATGAATTCTTTAATTAATCTCTTCATGCAGGGGATTCCGCAACAAATACAAACTCCTATTAGGAGTAATCCTACCCCAATAGCAATCAATATGTTCATAAAAATGGAGCCCCCCCCCAAAGGCATTCTGGAAAAAATCTGTCAGAGGGTTTGGGCTTGGCTTGGTCATGGCCGACACTTGCTGAATCACCTCGAGATGATTGTTAATCTCATGCTGATGGTCAGGAATAAACGCACAGCATTCTTCTTTGATTAAAGTGCAAGTCCCACCTCTCGCCGCTAGGGTGAAGTTAAGAGCCATTCGGTTTTGGAGCACTACAGTTCTCATGGCATTCAGTTCATCAGTTATCAGTTCAAGGGCAGAAAAAGTTGCATTACTCATTACTTCTAGAAGTTTGGACAGTTTTCGCAGCTCTCATATTGATTTAACTCCGCCATACATAGGTGATATACCTGCCCAGGATGTAACAGCATCACTCAAGTCCATGTGCACAAGTTTGGTTCCCACATCACAATGGTTTTTCCACCCTGCTTCAATTCGTCCCACTGGATTCTTCGGTTTCTTAACAGTCTTTTTGGTTACATCTCGAGTATTTCGATTACTTCCCTGAGGCAAAGCTGCAGTGTGTCGGATGGCCGGAACCAGGAACCCCAAAAAACAACTGCCAGACCAATTCTCAGGTAACCATTTATATGCTTTTTTATCACACACAAAATAACAGTCTTCTACCTTAGTCATTACTTTGTTATGAAATGATTGCCCTGCATGAAACATTTTCTTATCTATTACAGATAACTGTTTAAAAAGTACAGGATTGCGTTGTACCTGATCAAGAGTCTTATGCATAGATTTCAAAAATGAGTCATAATCTGTACTACAAGATCCACTCAAATCATTTGGTTTTCTATAACATTTATACTGTACTGTAACATTACACTTGCTCCATCCCACTTGGATGGTATAATTTTTATAGAAACATACAATTCCTTTTTGTGTCACAGGCAAATACAGTTCTACTTTATTATGTGCTTTAATAGCAACTGTGTCAAAAACCAGATTTTCCCAGGTCTCATTGACCCCTAGGGGGATAGCAGTCATTAATAAACCCCCGTATGCTGTTGGTTTGGCTGTACAGACCCAGCAGTTCGAAACATTAAAAGTCTCTGCATACACACGTGTAATTGCCTGATAAGTGTTAAAGTTCGGATGCCAGTCTATGTTTGGTTCATTACGTCTAATCAGTTCAACCTTTGTGGAAGGAAAAAGGAGTGGCCACAACAAAAAGAACAGTGTGATTAGTATTGCAATAAAAACGATCATACAAGTTTTCTGAGGTTGCTCAATGTCTCTACTCACTCTGTACCTGGTCATTTTGTTCTTGTTGTGCAACAGTAACAAAGTTTTTGTCCAGTTCAAAGTTTTTAACCAGTTTACAGTGCGTCAAATGAATCCAGGAAGCTCGCTCTGCGATCTTGACTGCAGTGGGTGTCGACAGTAGTACTTGGTACGGACCTTCCCACTTCGGAGAACTCCAATTCTTTTGCTTCACAATCTTCACCCAGACTCAGGTGCCTGGGGCTACTGGTGCTTCCGATTTCGGTTGCTCTTTATCTGAAACAGAATTTAACTGCAAAAGTTTGTTATTCAAAAATCGCCTCATATATCCTGCAAGTGAACTGTCAGCCTCCTGCTCTGTAGACATGAGAGGTTTCCACTGAGGTGTATAATATGTCCTCTCAAACAAAGTTTCAAAAGGAGTTAATCCCTTCGCATTTGGAACAGTTCTCATACTCAACAGTGCTAAAGGCAAACAGTGCACCCAGTTTTTCTGTGTCTCTGCTATCAACTTCCTAAGTTTGTTCTTCAACACCCCATTATGCCTCTCTACTAGCCCTGCAGATTGGGGGTGATAAGCGCAGTGGTTCTTTAATGATATCCCAAAATAGCGACTAAGTTGCTGAATTGTTTGGTTCACAAAATGTGTCCCGTTATCACTATAAATCTTTTCCGGTATACCAAATCTGGGTATAATTTCTTTAACAAGGACCTTTGCAACAGTAGCTGCATCTGGATTTTTAGTTGGAAACGCTTCTACCCATTTGAAAAACATGTCTATAATAACAAGGCAATACTTCTTATTTTCACATTTATTCAATTCTATGAAATCCATACAAATAGTATGGAACGGATACGGTGGTGTAGGAAAATTCCCTTGCTTAGGCTTCAATGCCCCTTGTGCATGATGCTTGTTACAAACATGGCATGCTGCACAAAAATTTTTTGTATAATTGGTAAATCCATAGGTTGTAAATACTCGATTCACTAACTGTACCATCCCCCCTGTTGAGACATGGCTCTGCCCATGGCTAAACAATGCTGCATATCTAAACAAATTAGATGGCAAAATCGGTTTCTTTTCCTTGGAGATGTACAGTCCCTTTTCGAGGATTGCTCCTCGTTTTATCCACTTCTGTTTTTCAATATTTGTAGTAAGTGTCTGCATTGTTTTTAACATTTCTAAATCTAAAGTCTCTGAGGGTTGTAATTCCTCACTCAAAAGAAAAGTTTCTGTGGCTGAGGCTGCCTGCTTTGCAGCTGTATCAGCCCGTGCATTACCTTTTGAAATCCTGTCTTGTTGTTTCGTAAGAGCTACGCATTTGCAAATAGCTACTTTTTTAGGTAACTGAATTGAATCTAACAAGTCTAAAATAAATTGCGCATGATTGATCAGTTTACCAGTAGATGTTATCATTCCTCTATTTTTCCACTGCTGCGCAAAAACATGTATGGTAGAAAAAGCATACTGACTGTCAGTATAAATGTTCACTTTCTTACCTTTTGCTAAGGTACATGCCCTTGTCAAGGCGATCAGTTCTGCCGCTTGTGCAGATAAGTTGTGTGGAAAAGATTTTGCTTCTAAAGTTTCAGTATCAGAAATTACTGCATACCCCACTAGGTTCTGTCCTGTAGGACCCCTCCTGCATGAGCCGTCCACATAGCATGTCACCTCGGCATCATCCAAGGGAACATCCGTAAGGTCTTGTCTAGGTAATGTCTTTTGCTCAATTTCCTGCAGGCAGCAGTGCGGTTTGCCATCTGCAGGGGTTGGAAGCAAAGTTGACGGATTCAAAGTTGTGCATCGTTCAATTGTCATATGAGGTTGGCTCAGCAGTATGGTCATACAGGAAAGATGCCTAGCTGGAGAAAGATATGCTACTTTTTCTTGCAGTAAAATAATTGCAACTGCATTAGGCACTCTCAATGTGAGAGGGTGGAATAGCACTACTGTGGCTGAAGCCTGCACTGCCATTGCAGCTGCAACTACTGCTTGTACACAGTGGGGCAGGGATTGCGCCACTGGGTCTAACTGTGATGAATAGTAAGCTATGGGGCGTTGTTTGTCCCCATGTTGCTGTGTCAATACTGATGTCATATAACCTTGCTTACAATCTACAGTTTGAATAAACTGCTTGTGATAGTTTGGTAATCCTAGAACTAAGGATGATGCTATAAATTGTTTCAGTTTACAAAAAGCTGCTTCTGCTTCAGGTGTCCATTGTAATAAATCCTGTGCTGCCATTGGCTTTTTAAATATTAAATCGGCCAGTGGAGCAGATTCCAAAGCATAGTTCCGTATCCAACTCCGACAAAAATTAGTAGTTCCCAGGAAGGACATCATTTCCTTCTTGGTAGTTGGTCTAGGTGCTTGTAAAATTGCTGTTTTTCTGTCTTCATCTAATATTCTACCTTCTTTGGATATTACATATCCCAAGCACTTAACTTGTTTTCTCCAAAGCTGCAACTTGTCTTTGTTTACTTTGTGACCTTGAGTAGCTAAAAATTGTAATAAAGCTATCGTGTCCTCTTTGCATTCTTGCTGGGTGGGGGCTGCCAGCAGAATGTCGTCTACATAAAGTAGAATCTGACTACCTTTCGGTGGGATAAATCCCGCCAGGTTGCTTGCCATTTCCTGTGCAAATATTGTTGGACTCTCACAATATCCCTGAGGTAATCTTGTATATGTGTACCGCTTTCCCTGAAATGTAAATGCAAACCAATATTGGCTGTCAGGGTGTATCGGTATCGAGAAAAATGCATTACTAATGTCTACCACTGAAAAATATTTTTGCTCTGGCTTTAAATCATTCAGTAAGGCATGTGGATCTGGCACTGTTGGTGCCCTGGGTATAACTGCATTATTTACAGCTTGTAAGTCTTGGACCATACGCCATTCCCCGTTTGCTTTCCTGAAAGGAAATAAAGGTGTATTACATGGTGAATCAGGGGATTCTATTAAGACACCTTCCTTAAGTAAGGCTGCTATAATAGGTTTGATTCCTACCTCTGCATCCTTTCTCAAGGGATACTGTCTTTTCTGGGGTCTAAATACTGACTTTGGCGTTATGGTAACTGGTCCTGCTGTTCGTATAAGTCCTACATCTGATTTCCCTGCTGACCAGAGAATGTCTGGTATGTCCCGCAAGGCTTTTTCCTCTTCTTCCAATAAGAGTAATACTCAGCTATTCTCACTAGCCTGTGAGTGTACAGCTGGGTGTGTCTGTGTTATCCAATTAAATTTCTGTTTCTGTACTCCTTGTTTGGAGAGCTCTACTTCTGCCTGCTTTTCCCACCTTGTGACTTTTTCACCTAAGTCTGCCCATTTCAAAGTTTTGTTCTTAGTTAAACTAACATGTGGCAGTTGATTAGATTTGTAAAGTGCTAAAAATTCCTGGGGCAATGAACAGCTTGCTACACTGTTCCCCTCTGCATCCCAGTACAAATTTTGCAATACTAGCCTGTTTGCATGGTTCTGAAACAATTCCTGTTCATAATCTTTATCAGGTCCTGGTCTATTACAGTAATATAGAGTACAATGCAACAAATGCTGTTTGTCAATGTCGAGGGAGGGGGACTTGCTGATGGCTATGTTTATCAGTTCTTCAGTTACTGCCCCTGGACCAGTCATAACTAAGTCCTGGCTGTACCAATAATATGTTTCACCCTCTGGTCGCACTACAAAAGTATCCATTTGTCGCTGTGCTTCCATACCCTGCATGGTTGGAACTATGGCTATGCCAAATATCTGCATCAAATCTCTACCCAAAAGATTTACTGGGCATTTTGCAGAAACTACAATTTTACTTTTCTGGGTCATTCCTGAAATGGGGTCTGTTATTGTTATATCATGGGAGAGTGGCTCCCGATACAGCTGTCCATTGGCTGCTTTCATTAGTATATAATCTGGTGATTCCGTATCTTCCGTTAACTTGGGTGTATCAGGGTCCGTAAAGCCCCTGAGTCACACAAAAATGTATGTCTGTGAATTCATATACATCCTCTACCCCTTGTGTCACATCCTCTACTCCTGCTATCATATTTGCACTTACCTTTCCCTGCTTACTCTCTTCCAATGATTCCTGACTGTCATATAGTCATTCCTCATCTTCCTTATTTTCTGTAGTCGCCTTTTTGTTTAGCCTGCAATCCCTCGCTAAATGTCCTTTTTTCCCGCACTTAAAACATTCACCCTTTTTCTTTCTTTCCTCGAAATCTTCTGATCGTTTGTCAGATTGTTTATTTCCCTGGGTATTTTTCTTACCCTTTTTCCCAGTTTGTACTACAAATACTTCTGACCCATCTTCTGCCGAAAATACTTGAGTTTTCTTTTTCATTTTTACTATTAAAATGTCTTTCTGCATGTCTAGCATATTCAAGTAATGGCTGTAATCTACTTGTTCGATGATCTACCATATGCTTCGTAATAAAGCTACTAATGGGAGTTATACTACCCTTCAAGAATGCATTCTTTAACTGTTGTTCATATGAGGAATCTTGTGTCTGATTTTCTGGTATCTGCATTCTGCAGTGATTATTAAAACACTCTAACAGTCTAGCATAATATCTATCAACTGTTTCACCTTCCTGTTGAATGCATTGATTAATGCAAGTCCAATCAGCCCTAGGCTTCCACTTTTCAGAGATTCGGTCTGTCAGACCTTTTACTCTGCCATCCAGTCCTGCATTAGTATGTGGGAGTGGTCTAAGTTGTGCGTCACGAGGATTCCAGTCGCCACTGATCATGTGCCAATCTGGACCCACAATTTGTCTAACTACTTTTTCTACTTCCTCTCCATTTAAATGGTAACTTAATCTCATACCCTGTAAGTCTTCTAAAAATTTTCTAAAATTCACTTTTGGGTGGGGAATACCTTCCTTGGCTTTCCAGACATCTTCCGGTGTCCACGGTCTATAAACTAAAAGAGTCGGATCCTGTCCTGTCTGTCCTGCCTGAGGATTCGGTACTTCTATGAGCGGACATATCTCTTCTTCACTCATTGCCAGTGATTTTCTATTTAATTCATTTAATTCAATCTCCCTCCTCAAGTCGCGTGTTCGAGACCTGGTCTCGATAGGATCCCTGAGAAACGGTTGTGCTTTTGCAGGGACAGCTGGATATAGCGGAGGTGGATCAGCTTCATATTCTGGTAACGGAAGCGGAGGGGGCGAAGGAGGGGCTGTTGCTATTACCAAGTTATTGTCTTCTTTGTCTAAGAACATCGTCTTCGAATTTTTAATTCTCTGCTCCCTGCGATTTGCTTCCTCAATCCACCTATGCGCCTGAGGGACTCCTAATTGTCTTTGCTTTTTTAGTTGACCTTTCACATCTATTTTTAACTGTTTTACAAGTTTCATAAGTGCAAGTTTATCTAAATTACCCTCGAATTAATACTTATCAACCCATTTGGTGTGGTACTTAACATTATCGGCACGCTGTAATTGCATATACTTCGCGTCTTCAGTTAGGGGCGTGTCTCGGGAACTTTTTGTGCACTGATTTCCCATTGCTGTCTTAGCTAAGCTGTAAATTGTTACGTAACCCTTTCTATCATGTGGTACCACAAATCTATACCTTTTCACAGTTTATCTAGAATAACTGCCTACTTACTCTGTTTCCCTGATCTATGACAAAAAACAGTAACCCCTTTTTCTGTCCCTGATCTGCATATGCAAATCTACCTGACAAAAAACAGTTCTGTACTTAGTCCCTGATTTTAAAACAGAAATAAGGTGAGTTGATCCACCGGATCGTTGACTCGTCCTCCAATCCCAGATCAGAAACAGTGGCTGGCCTCTTTCGAACGACAATTCAGTCGGAGGTCTTTTAAAACAGAAGAGCCGATTTGGCCTCTTCTCCGTACGGATGCATGCCACCGGGCCCAATTCTGACCTAGGCCTAGAGCGAGAGATACGTTTACGTCAATCTGTCAAAGGAAAAATATACTTTAAAAATGATCAAAACATGGTAGGTTCAGGTTAAGGCAATTTAATCTTGCAGCAAGGAGACAAAAACGTGTTAATACAGAGTTTGTCTAACCAGAAACAGGAAATACTTTCATTTTTATACATTCTCAAATTAATCCTGTCCTACCATGCTGACGTAACAGATTACCACCTTTTTCATCATCATCTGCTGACCATCTTTCCCATGAATTTCTGCTGATTTAAACAATTTTTATGTGAAACTTCCTGAGGAAAACAACATGGCCTTGGTTACTTTCAGTTAGATACTTGTTATGTTACATTCAAGATACTACGGCTAAATCAAGCACAATGCTAGCAGTTCATTTCTCTAATAATCCTTTGTCTACTTTATCTCTAAATTACTACAACTGCAGAGGTTCCCATCCTCTGGACAAAGCTGTTTGTCTAGAATCATTACATTTATAATATAAAGCATTGTTCATTCATTTACTTCTGACCTAGCAGATAAACACCTGCTTCTCAAGTACATTTCCACAAGGCATAAACAAGAATATTGCTGTGCTAGCAGTTACTAGGTCAGAGGGCAACTTGCAAGTTTCAGAAAGCATACTGCAGTTTTCAAAAAGCATCTTTTTCAGTCTCATATGAAACTCAATTTGTATAAAACACAGTGCATGAAAAATAGAATGAAAAGCGTATTAAAATACTTGATTATTAATTTGGCATTAAGCATACACACATTAATACATATTTTTCTAACAGTTAGACAACTAGACATAGAAATGGATAAGGAGAGAGAGAAACATAGATGTGAAATGATATGGAAGTTTAACTTGAACTAGAAGGTTTAGAAAATGCTTGCTTAAATATTTCTACACAGCAGAGAGAGATTGTGTAGAATGTTTGTAAAGGTGGATGATGGATGTTGATCATTTGTGGTCAGTGTTCTAACCTGGTTAACACATTGAAATAAATAAAAATAAGTAAATAATATTCCTACACTCAGAAAAGATCAGGTGGAAAGATGGCCTAGAATCAATCTCAGTCCCTTTATTTCCTAATAGTGTTCCAAACATAAAGCAAATGTGCTGCAGTCCTGCAGTGCTGAGTACCTAATGCTGTTTTTGTTGTGGTCCTGCAGTGCTGATTACCCACTGCTGTTTTTGTTGTGGTCCTGCCGTGCTGAGTACCCACTGCTGTTTTTGTTGTGGTCCTGCAGTGTTGAGTACCCACTGCTATTTTTGTTGTGGTCTTGCAGTGCTGAGTACCCACTGCTGTTTTTGTTGTGGTCCTGCAGTGCTGAGTACCCACTGCTGTTTTGTACTCACATTCTGTAAAAGTCTGTTTCCTCTTTCCCTTACACAGTATATTAGACCCCAGAATTCTAAGCATTAAATGTGTGCCAATAATATATAGAGGTGAGTAACAACATCTCTTTCTCTCTCTATCTATCTATACATATATATATATATGTGTATATATATATATATATATATATATATATATATATATATATATATACTTCAGAAGATCGAAGTTTCAAAACTTCGATCTTCAAATGGCAGAGACCATAATACTGAAGTTTTGAAATTTTGAAAACCTAATAAAAAAATGAAAACAAACCAAAAAAAATTGCCCCCTGCACTCCCACACCCCTGCTAATCAAATATACCAACTCCGAGACTGCACTAAAGTGAGGAACATGGTAAATATCCCATTCCACACTGTACGGCGATCTCTATGTGTACACACCCCTGTTAAAATACCAGGTTTTTGTGATATAAAAAAATGACACCACAATAAATCATTTCAAAACTTTTCCCACCTTTACTGTGACCTATAACCTGTAAAACTCAATTGAAAAACAAACATATCTGTTAGGGGATAAATATAAAAAAACGTACAATAAGCTTGTTGCATAAGTGTGCACACCCTTAAACTAATACTTTGTTGAAGCACCTTTTGATTTAATTCCACTTTTTATATCCACTGTATATATGTGTGTGTGTGTGTATATATATATATATATATATATATATATATATATAGTAAAAGGTATTAGTGCTTGGCTGAACTAATACTAATTGTAAGGTGCAGAACCTTTAAAAAGGCACTGTAAGATGAAGAAATAAAACCACGAGGACGCCAGAAATTGATTTTTAGCGCTTTCTTTTGCTCTTTTATTACAAATATCGAACTTCTTCAGAAGAAGTTCGATATTTGTAATAAAAGAGCGAACGAAAGTGCTAAAAATCTACTTCTGGAGTCCTTGTGGTTTTATTTATTCATCTTACAGTGCCTTTTTAAAGGTTCTGCACCTTACAATATATATATATATATATATATATATATATATATATATACACACACACACACACACACACACACACACATATATATATATATATATATATATATATATATCTATATATATATACATATATATGCACATATATATCTATATATGGAATAAAAGAATTTATGTCAGTATGCATTTTTCTAAAGGGTGTCATGACGTCTAAAACTCAAATGTCTTTTATTATTTAGCAACTTCAATCCTTTTTAGGGGGAATAGGGGGCAAAAATCTGGACATTATGCAAAAACCTAGACAGCTGAGGGGTATGCTACTTCCATCTTATACAAACACACAAACACCACACCTCTCTCAATCTCTTAGCACAAGAAATCTGGACAAAGCCTGTTATAATGTTGGGGACAAAGGTCCAAAACTAGGGACACATTTAGAATGTTGCTAGAATAACAGGATTTGTGTTAGAATGTGTTTTTTAAAGGATATGAAGTCTAAAACTGAAATACATGCCATTATTTAGTAACGTAAATCCTTAGCTCATCCCAGTGATTTGTCAAAAAAAACAACAGCATTTTTATGAGGAACACACCAAAACTATAAGGCAAAAATCTGGACAGTATGTGAAAATCTGTACAGCTGAAAGGTATGACACACCCATACATCCCCCTACCTCCTCAGAAAGTGGATAGAACAACAAGGTTTGCATTAGTATGCATTTTCTGAGATAATGAAGTCTAAAACTCAAATGTCTGCCATTATTTTCCGACTTCACTCCTCAATTATTTGCCAGAAAAACACAATTTTATGGAAAACAAACTGAAAATATGAGGCAAAAATAGGAATAATTGTGAGGTATGACCCCCCTTGCACACACTCCTACCCCCTCTTCCAAACACACACTCACACAGACCTACTTACTTCTTACACACACACACACACACACACACACACACACACACACACACACACACACACACACACACCTACCTCCTTCTTACAAACACACACACAAAGACCTACCTACTTCTTACACACACACACACACACACACACACACACACACACACACACACACACACACACACACACACCTACCTTTACCTACCTACTTCTTGCATACACACATACACACCCTACCTACCTACTTCTTACATCCACACATCCCTACCAGAGGCATAGCTAGAGTTTGTGCCGCCCAGAACTGTCTTTGAGTTTATCGCCCCTCCTCCTCACAAAATCATGGTCAAATGTGGCCCCCCATACACAGCCCTCCCCCACTGCAACCATTCCAGCTTCCCATTACTTGGCTATTTCTCCCCATTTACTATAAACACTGTAACGTGCATACTGCTTTATGCTTTATTTCTACAATGATTATTTGGATTTAATTTAAAACTTATTTTAAATTTTATAGCACAAACACTGATAGACATCTGCTAAACAAAGCAATAGAGTCTCAAAATGAAAACAGACTTAGCATTAAAACTTTTCTACCCTTGAAACTTACATTCATTGAAACAGCATTGAAACTCACATTCAGAGAAAATACATCTGGCCTGCAGCAGATTAAGTTTACCTTTGGGCTGTTTACAAAGCACAGGCCCCTTGCAAACATATTTAGGACCATGCAAACATATGTGTGTTCTTTGATTCCTCTTCCTGATTGTATTAAATTACATTCCCTGTATAATACAGCACACTTGTTAGACCATGTTTTAAATTTGTTTTGAACATTTTTTCTAGTAAGCAATGAAATAAAATGTATGAACCAACAATGACAAAACTGCCCAAAATCAGAACATATCCATCATAAACATCTACTCAAACTTTTGTCATTACAATCCACCAATATCAGTAAATATGCCCAATCTCTGTAGAAGTAAAAATCATCTAAATAATTCCACATTAAAGAGATGTGTAACTAATGAAGAGGTTGCTCCTAGCAAATAATTTTATATTTCATTGTTTCATCTATAAATAAGTTGCCTGTTGCCCTTGAAGAATAAATTGCCTGTGTTACATTTAAGCTAGTAATATTGCAGATTGAGATTTAGCTGAAAATGAATTGCCTGAGCACAATTCACTGAAAGCTCACTTCATTGAAAATTAATTTTGTCTAAACAGGTATGTGCCCTGTTCCCCACTATAGTGTGATTTTGGAGTTAGTACATATAGTAAGGGGGGTGTGGGGGCACAGCCCCCCACCTATTTTAAATGTTGTAAACCATAGACATGGATTCTTACAAGTCAAATGAATAACTCTTTCCAGAAAATAATATATACCCAAACTATGTAGGGAGTTTCACACACCCCAATATGGGGGGGGGCTGTGCCTCCCTAACTATATATGCTAACTCCAGGATCACACTACAGTGGGGAACAGGGCATTTAACTGTTTAGACGGAATGAGTTTCAGTCAAATGAGTTTTCAGTGAAGTGAGCTTTCAGTAAATTGTGCTCAGGCAATACATGTTCAGTGAAATGAGGCTTCGACGAAATGAGTTTCAGTAAAGTGTGTTTTCTATCAAACAAAGTAGACCCATATAGATATATATATATATATATATATATATATATATATATATATATATATATATATATAGATAGATAGATATGTGTGTGTGTGTGTGTGTGTGTGTGTGTGTGTGTGTGTCTGTAGTTATGTTTTTTGCCTGTCTCAGATGTAATCATGCTTTTTTCTTCTATAGCTCTCATTTCTATAATTTATTGTAATCTTCCTTAACTGCTTGTATGTTTTATATGTAAATAATTTGTTTTATGTCTTATGGAGCTTTTGTCCCCGACCTCTGATAAAAATAGGATTTATGCCCAGTCAGACTTTCTCAGTAATCAAATGTCAAATAAATACAATAAAAAAATAAAATAAGCTCTTCAAAATGTACACATATCTTCATCACCTCTGTCTCAAGGGGGACAATACCCCAACCTCTGTCCCACCACTATTAACAGTAACACACTTAGAGAAACTAGTTGTCTGCTAGAATGCACTTTGAGGTTTAAAATTGGCTTGCAATAATACTTACTTATTTAGTGCAAACCACTATTGTAGGTATGAATCTCCCACTACAGCCTTGATATCTTGAGTATCTTGAAAACCTGAATTTGTCTAACATTCTTCTTAGTGAAAATTGTTTTTATATATATATATATATATATATATATATATATATATATATATATATATATATAAATACGGATTCACTTTATATCCTCGAAAAACTGAAATATCGAAATTCAGTATTTCAAAGCTATAAAGTCAAATTCTTGAAACCACGAAAACTCAGAACCGCAAAATTCAAAATCTTGCACACCGGAGATTTTGAATTTCGCTCTTCTACTGCACACACACACACACACCATCCTCCCCACACAGAAACACAAGCTGTCTACTACATAAAAGCAGGGGGCAAGCCCCACTACTTCCCCCATGTGGAGGGCTGCATCCCCTACTTAAATATTCTCACTTCGAGGTCACACTACACACAAACACACTCAAAACACAACTACACAAGCTACAGTCTCCTCGCACACATGCATCACAGCAACAAAACACACTGACATACACCACAGCCCCTACCCAAAACCCTTAACACACATGCACTTACCTGAAACCATAACCAAAGTGAAACCTCAGAAGCGCAAAATTCAAAACCGCCGGTTTTCGAGGTTTTGAATTTCATGCTTCTGAGCTTTCGCTGTTATCTGGATTCCACTTTATGGGCTCGAAATACTGAATTTTGATATTTCAGTATTTTGAGCTTCTAAAGTGAATCCATACATATATATATATATATATATATATATATATATATATATATATATATATATATATATATATATATATATATATATATATATATATATATATATATATATATATATATATATATGTATATATATGTAGGCAATATAAGAAATATAAAGGGACAAGTGGTATCGGTATTGTTCTCAAAGACTCTATGCAATGTTTGTATGGGATGACCCAACTTCCATACTTGATTAATAACAGCCTGCATTTAAACTGGAACCTGTGTACTGAGAGACAGCCTTACAAGACTATCTGCATATATATAGAACTGAGTATATTTTTCTGTATTATTCTGTATTATAGAAATAAATTGTTGCTTAGATATCTGTTGTCTTACTGTTCTGCAAATATAAAGAGATCAGTATATATTTTTTGGTTTTATAATTTGCACTGTGATTCCTCACATCTCTGTTGAAACTGTCCCCCCCCATTTTCTGCCTTGTCTTCAGCTGATATAACTGTTTTTTATAGCTTGTGTGTTGCTTAACTCAAGGTTCCCTTAATTTGACCTGTTAATAACTGCCTGCATTTAAATTGGAACCTGTGTACTGAGAGACAGCCTTACAAGACTATCTGAAAATGTATAGAGCTGTGTATATTTTTCTGTATTATTCTGTATTATAGAGCTAAATTGTTGCTTAGATATCTGTTGTCTTACTGTTCTGCAAATATACAGAGATCCGTATATATTTTTTGATTTTATAATTTGCACTGTGATTCCTCACATCTCTGCTGAAACTGTCTTTCCCACCCTCCCTCCCTGTTCTTGGTTGTAGTTTAAATTTGGTGGCTTTTGCAGTGCCCGCCCCACTGTAGATTTGATCTAGGACACTACCCCAGTCCCATCTCTTTACTGCATTCTACCTAATAAACCCTTTCTGCACTTGCTTTTAGTCCTTTTTAATTTAATTACATTTTTTTCAAACTGTGTGTAGACTAATATTGCTACATACTCAAGTGTGCCAGCTTGCACTGCATGTGAATTGTTTTTACTACTGTTTTTGCTACTTTTCTGAAAAAAAAATTGTAAGCCTGTCTCCTACCTTTCCTGTAATTAGTGTTCCAGATACAGATTTGCTGTATCCAGGACTGTTTGTAAGCTTCTGAGCCCCCCAAGCCTTTCTGTGTTGGAGGGAAGCCTTCTAGCTTATCACTGGGAGTGGTAAGCATTAGGTAAACTGTCTACCACATAGGGAGTGGTTCTGGCCCAGAATTTGTAGTTATTGGCCATTTGGGCGGTCTTCCATCTCTCTCAACTTTCTAATTTGAAGGCCTGCATTTGCACTTGTTTCTGTCCTGTAACTCCTGGGCCCATCTCATTTGCTCAGTCAAAAAAAAAAAATTGTATCTGCTTTTACTGTATTTGTGTTTCTTCCTACTTTATTTTGCTTTTGTGTCATCTTAAAAGTACTCAATTGTATTTATTACTGCTTGGTGTAACTCATTCTAAGCCTTTTAGTTTAAGCACTTGGGCATCAGACCAGTTGTTTTACATTAAGAAGGGTTGTGGTCTGCACTGTAGTGGCAGAACAGGTAGCTTACATCCTTCTAAGTTGGGACCTGCTGATTGAGGGCTCAGTGTCTGTTATTCTAAAAGTGTATTAATTCTGGTTGAAGCACTTGGGCTTCAGGCCAGTTATTTTACATTAAGAGGGTTCGTGGTCTGCACTCTTGTGGAAGGAGAGGCTGGACTCTGCCCTTCTGAGCTGGGAATTTCTGGTTAAAGGCTTATAGTGCCTGCATATTTGAACTGCTTCTTACTGAAATTGGTACACCTTGTTTGCTGTAGCATAGACTAGATCCAGGCCTGCTGAATCTATCTTTGTTTGTATAACTTGAGCACTAATCCAGGCATTCTTTAAAGTATTCAATTGTATTTATTACTGCTTGGTAGTAACTTGATAAAAGTGTAGCTATCATTTTAAGTCTTTTGGATTAAGCACCTGGGCTTCAGACCAGTTGTTTTACATTTGGAAGGTTTGTGGCCTGCACTGTGGTGGCAGGACAGGTAGCTTACATCCTTCTAAGTTGGGAACTGCTGATTGACGGCTCAGTGTCTGTTATTCTAAAAGTATATTAGTTCTGGTTTAAGCACTTGGCCTTCAGGCCAGTTATTTTACATTAAGAAGGTTCGTGGTCTGCACTCTTGTGGAAGGAGAGGCTGGACTCTGCCCTTCTGAGCTGGGAATTTCTGGTTAAAGGCTTATAGTGCCTGCATATTTGAACTGTTTCTTACTGAAATTGGTACAGCTTGTTTGCTGTAGCATAGACTAGATCCAGGCCTGCTGAATCTAGCGTTGTTTGTATAACTTGAGCACTAATCCAGGCATTCTTTAAAGTATTCAATTGTATTTATTACTGCTTGGTAGTAACTTGATTAAAGTGTAGCTATCATTTTAAGTCTTTTGGATTAAGCACCTGGGCTTCAGACCAATTGTTTTACATTAGGAAGGTTTGTGGCCTGCACTGTGGTGGCAGGACAGGTAGCTTACATCCTTCTAAGTTGGGAACTGCTGATTGAGGGCTCAGTGTCTGTTATTCTAAAAGTGTATTAGTTCTGGTTTAAGCACTTGGGCTTCAGGCCAGTTATTTTACATTAAGAAGGTTCGTGGTCTGCACTCTTGTGGAAGGAGAGGCTGGACTCTGCCCTTCTGAGCTGGGAATTTCTGGTTAAAGGCTTATAGTGTCTGCATATTTGAACTGTTTCTTATTGAAATTGGTACACCTTGTTTGCTGTAGCATAGACTAGATCCAGGCCTGATGAATCTAGCTTTGTTTGTATGCTTGTTGTTTGTTTGCTTGTTATTTCCCTGAAACGCTAATTCCACCTAAAATGCGGCTTTTCAGCACTTCTGTGGATCCCTAGTGATATCTGCATTGCTTACTGTACTTATTTCCTTGTTTCACTTGAAAGAAAGTTACTGTTTGTCGTTTTTGCATTTAAGTTACCTGAAACACATTGCATTTAAGTTACCTGGCACTTGCTCACTAAAGCAATTATATAAGTCAGCACTAAAAAATTAAAAGCACTACACCCTCACAAACTCCCCTTGAGTACCTTGTTCACCATTAGCCCTTTTTTTTCAATTATAAAGGAATTCCCAATACTATTCTAGCATGTCCAAAGGTCAGTTGTCAATCTCCTCTCGGTCCAGCTGGTGAATCTGGGAATCTTGAGGCAATGTTACAACTGCCTCATGTACACAGACAACCCTCTCCTCCTCCCAACAAATTCCAACACATGTGAGAGATGCAACCGTATAGCCAAACTGGAGGCTAAGCTCTCTCAACTCAGTACTGGCGTAACCAGTCAGGAGGAGAAGGAAACCACACTCACTACAATTCCAGTCTCACATAGACCTACCACGACAGCAAACCAAATACATAAACACACAAAAACATACTCGTAGGCTCTAAATAAAAATCTTCCTAAGCAGCAGAGACCTCCAAAGCAGACACCCAAGCAACTGTTACCCCAAAACAAAACACGTGCAACACATAGCTCACAAAGCCAGTGTGCCGAACAGTCACAGCCCTTAAGGCTAAACAACACACCTGATACACTTGTAATAGGTGACTCTATCGTCAGGCACACTGACGTCCTGCTGACCAGGCTGAACAAGGAGAGGGTGACTGTGAGCTGCCTATCGGGAGCTAGGATCCACCACATAACACAAGCACTCAGGTCACTCCAAGGCAAGTACAAATATGACTCAGTCATTTTCCATGCTGGTGTGAATGACCTGAGACGTACCTCCCTGGACTACATGAAAAGAGACATAGAGGAGCTCTCTGAGCATGTAGCCCAGACTGGTATGACCCTGACCTTGAGTAGCATCTTATCCTCACCAAGAATGATGCCACAATATGAAGACAAGATGATCAATTTCAACAATTGGCTTAAGTATTGGTGTCATTCAAAGGGGATCCAATGCCTGTCAGCCTGGGATGACATGCTCGACAAGCCATGATGCTTCACTAGGGATGGCTTGCACCTGTCACCCCTGGGCTTTTGGATATTGGCAAAGGCTCTTGCTACCCCCATAGTGCCTTTTATAGGAAAGGCTCAAAAGACAAACCCACCTCCATAGGTATCACAAGGGATAAAAAACTAAGAGTAATGCTACTCAATGCCAGAAGTCTAAACCTCAAGATGCACACACTCAAAACTCTCCTTAGCATGGAGAACATCAATATCTATGCAGTAACAGAAACCTGGTTCAAGGCTCCCGAGAGCACCCCAGCACTACCAGGTTATACCTCATACCATGCTTTTCGGCCCCAAAACTTGGACCGAACCACAAAAGGAGGGGGAGTATCAATATTCGTCAAAGATACCCACACCTCCAGGTTGGTGGCACAGAACGAAGCATCAGAGACTATCCATGTGCAACTAACAGTGGGTAAAACTGCCTTCCAGTTTATAGCCTGCTACAGACCACCATCCCTAACCCAGGAACCCCACTCGGCCTTCCTGAGATAACTGGAAAATATGAAGGTCTCTCCAAACAACATTATATTGGGCGGCTTCAACTACCCAAACATAGACTGGGAGCATTACTCTAGCTCCAACACCCTAGCCCAAAGGTTCCTAGAATTTATAAACTCAAATGCTATGGAACAACGTGTTACCACTCCCACAAGAGGGAAAAACATACTGGACCTGATCATCACCAACATGGGGACTCTATGCTCCAGACCAGAAGTGTATCCCTCACTGGTAAGATCAGACCATAAACTAATCTCACTGGATATTCACATCCCGACCCCACCCCCCTGCCCAGAAAACCACAGTGAATAACTTCTCTAAAGCAAATTTCACACTCCTCAAAACCAAGATGGAATCCTTCAAAGCCCCCGGGCCTGTGGAAAATATGGCCTAGACCACAGAATCCTTTATAAATGCATTCTATGAACACCTTCAGGAATGCATGGATCATGCATTCCCAAATAAAACCAAGACCCAATCCTCCAAAGGCAGACGTCCTGTCTGGTGGACCCCAGCCATAAACAAACTATACAATAGAAGGAGGAAGCTACTACATGATAGAGCAAAATCCCAAAAAGGGAAGGCATCTCTGATCAGGATTAGCAAAAAACTACGGGCACTCATAAAATCGTCTAATGCCAGCCTCGAGAGAAAAATTGCACAGGACACTAAGGATAATCACAAGGCTTTCTTTAGTTATGTTAGGAACCTGGGTGGGAACTCCCAGATATGCTCAGAATTAGTCCAAAATGACAAAAAATACACCGAACCCACAGACATTGCCAACATCCTAGCTGACAGGTTCAGAGCAAATCCCCCCCCACCAAAAGGGCAAATATCTATCCCAGCAGAGTGCTGCCCCCCTGACATCACAGATGCTCAGGTAAGAGCCGCTCTCTCCAAAGCAAAAAACACAGCATCAATGGGACCAGACGGTGTCCCGGGCTGCGTCCTACATGAACTCCAAGAAGAGCTAAACCCAAACATAAAACTACTGTTCAATCTTAGCCTTAATACAGGATATGTACCCAAAGAGTGGCACAAAGCAACAGTGGTCCCTCTCCACAAAGGTGGTGCCTCAACGGATCCTGGAAACTATCGCCCCATAAGCCTGACTAGCTTGGTCTGCAAAGCTATGGAAAGAATCATCATGGACCTCATAAATAAAGATATTGGGGACCTACAGACACTGGATCCTACCCAGTTTGGCTTTGTTAAGGGGAGATCCTGCCTCTTAAACCTGGTCAATTTCTTTGAAACAGTCACCAAGACCATTGACAAGGGGAAGGTGGTCCACACAGCCTACCTGGACCTCGCAAAAGCCTTCGATACAAATACCCCACATGGGCATTATAGATAAGCTCACCAGCTTAAATATAAACCCCTATGTCACTAGATGGGTTGCAAACTGGCTCAAGGACAGAACCCACATGGTTAGAATTGCTGGAGCCATGTCAGACTCCAAACCAGTTACAAGTGGCGTCCCACAAGGCTCAGTCCTGGGACCTCTCTTGTTCGGTATATATTTCTCAGAGGTACAGGCCAACACGGAAGGACTGTGGCTGACCAAGTTCGCAGATGACTGCAAACTGGGCGCCATAATCGACTCTCCAGCCGACACAAGCATCCTCCAAAAGGGCCTCATAGAAACAGACAACTGGTGCCAGAGCCATGGCCTCAAGCTAAATGCCAAAAAGTGTATAGTCATCCCCTTTGGCAAAAACAAAGTGCCCACAAATTACCACATAGGTGGTAATCCATTAAGTACAGAAGAAGTAATTAGGGATCTGGGGACCCAGGTTGATAGCAATCTCTCATTTGACAACCACGTGGCCAAAGTGGTTAGAAAAACATTTTATATAGCCCACCTAATCATGAAGGGATTCACATCTAGGTCAGGGGAAGACATCGTGCCTCTTTACTCATCCCTCATCAGGCCCATAATTGAGTACAATTCCCCTTTTGGGATGTACCTTACCAGACACCTGCAGCAACTGGAAAGACCCCAACAGTACCTCACCAAGAGGATCAAAGGGCTCAAACAGATGCCATATGCTGCCTGGTTAAAGAATCTCCAGCTCTACTCAGTGGCATACCACCTGCTCAGAGGCGATCTGTGCTTGACGTATAAAGCCATGTCCAACCCGGAATTAATGGACATGCTGCCACTCAGAAAATCCAAATCCCATCGAGCTACGCACTTGAGAGACTTGAACCTCAGCAATGAAATAAATAGGACATGCTGGAGGGACAGATTCATAACCCAGAGGCTCCCTTCACTCTGGAATAAAATCCCAGTCCAGGTTAGGCAGAGTCCCTCATTGACTCTCTTCAAGAGGAATCTTGATGAGTGGATGGGAGATTGTAGGTTTACCCTGGGTACCACTTCTGTGTCACTGTTAGACAGAGGCACAGTATACTAACCTCGAAAAAGGGCATAGCAAAATTAATTTAAAATGGGTGGCGAAAGCCAAACACACTCTGGCTAGGCTTATAAATGCCCTAGGGCAGATAACCTAGTATGAACCTATGAACCTATGACCCAACTTCCATACTTGATTAGTGCATTAAAATTAATCAAAGGGTGTTAGACTAACTTGGGGACTTCCAATGTAACAGAGCTCTGGGACATCCACTGTGATAGAGCTAAGATTTAATCATATTTAGACAGCACAGTTTCCATGATAGCTGGGTGGGGGGGGGGGGGGGGTAATCATTAAAATAAAACAAAGCCATTTTTCTTTAAAAGCTTTTGATGAAGTTTTCAGTGGTGGAGCAGTTTTGTGTGCTATCTAAAAAGAATAATCCAAAAAAGAGGGAAAAAATGCAACTCTAAGTCATTGGACAAGATGATGCAAGTACTTACTATGGCTAATCACAAAAGCCTGTGACTCAAAACATTTGTGGGGGGTTGCAAGTTCTTCTCAGGAAAGTATATCCTTAGTATTTATTTACAGAGAAGTGAATGAAATCCTAGCTTTATTATGGTCAGTATTTCCAAGAAGTGGGACAGGTGTTGAATAAGCATTTAAATACTTTATAAATCTTGATAGATGGAAATGCTGTGTTAAAATCTCAAATGCAGGATTCTGAAGTTCGAGTGAACCACCACATGAAGGAATTAGTTGTAAACTATAAAGATGGAGCTCAGAGAAAAAAAATCTGAGGCTAATGGGTTTCTTCAGTAAACAGAAGTGATATATAAACAAGTCTATAGAATTATAAAAAAAATATTGGCAAAATGGTCTAGTAAAGTAGAAGAGGAGATGAAAATGGAAGGGGTACACAGATTGTTGGGTCCAGCATGCAGTAGGGGGGGGGGGGCAGACAATTCCCTGGAGAAATTCTAGTACATCTGTAAATTCATCAGCAGAAGCAACACATTTTTCCGCACTATGGGAGGCTGGTAAGCAGCTTTATTGTGAGGATAAAAGAATACATGCAAACTAAGAGTGGTACTCATAGTCCCACTCTTCACAGATAAGTAATAACAACCTGCCAATAATGCTGCCTTGACTATATGTAAAGCAACATAGCATGAAGAAGCAGTGCTGATATTACAATTTTTTTGACTGGTCACAAAAAAAAGTGGTGTAAATGGAGAAGAAATGTGTATAGTTATGTATAGAATAATTCATATGTACATAAAATCAGGAATGGTATTGTGCATTTTTGGTAGAAGGCTGTAGGTGCAATCGTGCACAGATCTCATGAAACTTTCACTGTCAGTGGTGAAACAGGTAGCACATTCACCTTTGGTGCTGAACGATCAATGGTGTGTGGATTCTGTTCCCACTGTAGGTGACTGGATAGCTGACACTGCAGGGCAGCTTTGGGAAGGGGGGTGCTGGACTCCTGTATGTGTTGTCCTTCAGATGAGATATTAAGCTAAGGTCCCAGCTGTTTGAGTAACTAGTAGCTAAGGTGGATACAAAAGATCCCACTGTACCTTTCAAAAAGAGTAGGGGTCCTTTATTGAACAAAATATAAAAAACATTATTTACATATTTACAAAATGTACATATTTAACGTCTCATATATACGCATTTCCATTTTTTTACAATTTATCATTTTTCTTATAACATCTTCATTATTTTTCCATAACTGACCCCCACTCCTTCCACAGCCATAGTCTATGTTTTTACAATATATCTGCTAAAATCCATTTCCCATTAAACAAAATTTCATTCAGTCTTTCATTCCAAATAATCCACTTTACATAAAATAAATTCTTATCAACCCTTTTCACATATTCTTTCTTCTTGTTCTTATAATATCCATATATAATCAAGTTCATATCTATAGTGTTTAAGTCATTAGTATTTTCAAAAAAAATGTTATTCACACAACTTTCTTTTTACATTTCAAAAAACATTCCCCGGGATTCATGAAGCTTGTGCTAGGAGCCAGAGTATGGCCGCCGAGCGATTCAGGTACGAGCTGTTTCCACGTGGACTACCAGCGTACGCCAGAGCTGCGCAGCTCCCGGTGCATGTATGCTAATTACCCCATGTGCAGCAGTGTAGCATGCAAATGAAGGTATATAGCGATTCATGAAGTGATGCATGCGTAGCGTAAGCATGAAGAAATGTAAACCAAAAAAAAACGGTTTAAATTTTTTCAAATATAAAATCAGAGCCATGAAAGTGGACCAAACTTACGTATTATAATGTTAATATATGCCAATGGCTAAATATATAGCGGCATAAAAAACATGCACAACACATAAAAAATAACATTTAATGTCATGGCCACACTAACACAAAGTAAAACCGCAGTGCATCTGTGCACAAACGGGATCACAAGGAAAATATATTTAGATGTCATAAAACTGCAATGTAACACAATTCATGAATTCCCCATAATAGTCAATGGCACGCATGCTACACCACAACCATGGCGCAAGGGTTGCTAAGGGTCTGTGACAGTGTTCTGCACAGTAACTAGGAATTAGTAGTCAATGCCATGCAAATGAGTCAAGTAATACTGAATCGCAAACGCCCCGCCGGAGTAAGGATGTACCACACGGAGTACGGGTACAACACTGAGGAGTGGCCTGGAGGTAAACATGACATCAAGAGAGGGGTGTGCCACTGTAGCTGTAAGCTCATTGGATCATTGCTAATCCGGGTTGCCTGTTGCTAAGCAAAGCCGCAGGATAGGGGTGTGGAAGTAACCATAGCTTTGCTTAGCTGAGAGCACAGAAGGTAACCAAACGTGCATGTGAACGTGGATGAAAACGCACTCGAAACTCGGTAAACTGCTGTGTGTGGTGCGCACCACAGCTGGAACAGGAAGGATATGGGAAGACAATAAGGAAATGCTGCAGCATGGTAATTGGAGTACAAATGAGTAATTAACACCTAGGAACTCACAGTGGGCCAGTGACAACAGCTAACAAGGCTGCTAGCAGCTACCTGCAGAACAGAAAAGGGGAGGTGCCATACAGCAAAGAAAAGAGAACTGTCACAGCAGAACAACACAAATGTGCAGTAGATCAGCTACATAACATATTTCCTGGGTTGTGAAAGTACAAAACAAGAAAGCCGGCAGCTGGATTCATGCCTGGCAATGGGAGGGGAATCGGGTTGAAAAGTGAAGTAAAGGGCAATAGATGAATCACGGCAGCCAAACATAAGTCAACACCAAAGGCCCCACAATAGGAGTACCTCCTGTAAAACCAATAATTAAGATACCCCGCAGCTGGAATTGCACATACACACCCAATTACACCAGCATCATCCATTGCACAATAGTATAAGGTGTGAAAGCCCCACACATACACTTGTGTATTCCCAGACACTCTGCACCACTGGTGTATACAGACGGGGAACTTTTAATATGTACATGTTAGGGGCTGCCATATCGTTGATTCACCAGCATGTGTTGGAGACTGATGGTGGTGTGGAGGATGATGCTGACAACCATCTCAGGCACTGGAGGGGGAGAAGAGTGTTCAGACCCAGGGTAACCTACAAGGGGCTACATGATCTGGAGATAGTAGAGCATTACAGGGTGGACAGGGACATCATACAGCAACTTGTTAAGCTGTGCCAGCCATGCCTCAGAGCCAGAAGTAACATAGGGGAAACCATCCCAGTGGACACAAAGGTATGTGTAAGCTTGAGAATACTAGCCACAGGTACCTTCCAAAGGCCAACTGGGTATATCATGGGATCTCGCAGGCATCAGCATCCAGGGTACTCCACCAGTTCCTGGATACCATGTTACCACATGCCATTGTGCACATATACTTCCCCCGAACGCAGGAGGAGTTGGCCAGCAATATGCGTCTCTTCCACCATGTGGCAGACTACCCAGAGGTACTGGGTGCAATAGACTGCACGCACATACACATCAAGTCACCACCCGGTGAGCAGGGTAGGTGCTACATAAACCACAAGGGATACCCCTCCAACAGCTGCCAGGTCATGTGCAATGCCCAGGGCATTATCATGGATGTGTGTGCTGGCAGCCCTGGAAGCTATCACGACTCCCACATCTGGCATGCCTCACAGCTGTATCAGGTATTTGCCAGGAGGGACATCCCATATGGCCACCTGGTGGGGGATGCTGGCTATGCACTGGAACCGTGGATGATGACTCCCATCAGACATGCACACACAGCCACGCAAGAATGCCATAATGAGGCACACGCAGAAACCAGACTCATCATAGAGCGCATGTTTGGGATGCTGAAATCATGGTTCCGTTGCTTGGACATATCTGGTGGAGCCTTGCAGTACTCTCCAGGCACGTGTGCCCACATCTTCATAGTATGTGCCATGCTACACAATATGATCCTGCGGAAACAGCTGCAGCAGGGACAGAATGGTGAAGGCCATCACAGCCCACCACCATTGCCAAGGGACCCACAGGCACAGAGGGACTCAGACCACGAACACCCTGTGCTAGCCCCAGTAGGCAGACGGAGGTGTGCCCAGTATGCCCATGCCTTGGCAAAGAGGGAATGTATAGCACACACACTGACAGTGAAGGCACTCATGGACTGACACCCTTCTCCACCTGCACACACAGCAAACATGGATGGCACACACACACACGACCACCTGTAAATTGTTATGTATAGATGGTCTACTGTGTGCATCCTACATAGGTAGCCCTCAACTATTGTACACACAACTGCCATTGGCACAAGGTAAGTAAATACCTGAACAGTAAATTAATCTATCAGCACGTGTCCATACTGTATGTAGAGGTTCATAGATACATAGGTAGGTACATGCCTAACTGCCCGAGGCCACTCATAAGCATAGGTAAAAAGTGTCTGCTGTCGCCACCCCATTGATTAACTAACTGTCCCTCTGTGGAGCAGAGCCATTTGCGGGATCCCTGGGGTGTATCCACTGTTCCCCACCCACTCTGCAAGGAGTCCCTGGAGTATTAGTGAGGGGTTTTGTATAATGTAATCAGGGATGTAGTTCCAAATAATGGGGAGTATCCCTGACAGAAATCTTCTCAGATGTTTACATGTTACATAGTATACCTTAAACACAGCTTGTATATATAGGTAGTTCTCCACAGAATAATAAACATGTGGAACACACAACCGCTGAAATGTGCGTTAATCACCCTTGCACTACCAGTGCCTGCTCTGAGAGGTAAAATACCATTGCCAGGATTAGAGCACGCAACCATGTACACAATCTTCACAATAACATACCACTAAGCTACCTGAGATGTACCAATGGCAGTTGTGTATACTGACAGGATAAAACACAAAAGGTAGGAATGTGTAGAAATAGGCCAAACTAGCATGTACCCAATGAAAGGTGTATGTTTTATATATATATATATATATATATATATATATATATATATATATATATATATATATATATATATATATATATATATATATATATATATATATATATAGAGAGAGAGAGAGAGGGAGAAAGAGAGATATATGTCGATATATGGGGATATACATATATATGTAGATATATAGATAGGTTAACAACATCTACATAACCATGGAGGTACATATAAATGGGATACCTACCACATACTGACTGCTTGACATACTGACGCATGTAATCACGAGGCTTAAAGTCCGAAAGAACACAGTACCGAAACACCAGATGCACGAGTTTAAAATCACGATGTTAAGGGACAGTTAGTCAGTGCTTCTGGTGTTGCGGTTCAGGTAGGTTACTGTGTGTAAGTGTGTTTCATAGGGCTGTAGTGTGTGTAAGTGTGTGTTCTGAGTGTGGTGTGTGTTCCTGGGGGACTGTAATGTGTGGGTGTGGGTTAGCTTTGTGCATCTGTTTGCGCAATCTAGGAGGTAGAATATTAAAGTAGGGGGGTGTGGGGGGTGCAGACACCCACATGAGGGGTGTAGGGGGGCTTTTACCACCTGCTCATACGTAGTGTAAGATGGTTTGTTTGGATGTAGTGGGTAGCAGTGTGTCTGTGTGTGCGTGTGTGTGTTCCATGTTCGTGTTACTTTCGCGAGATACTGTCGCTGTCGGTAATGTGGGGTATGGGAGTCTGGGCTTGGTACTGTGGGCGTCGGAACTGTGTGGTTTCGGGATTCCATAGGTATTCCGTATACAGCGGTTGAAGTGTTCATATATGAGTATAAAATGGACCATAGCAATCACACATTCCGCCATGACCAACCTTTATGAACAAAGGATATAGAGAGTATATGCCTATACACTATTACAAATATGTGCTATGGACATGAGCCAATGATAGGGTTAGCACCTGTCCCACTTTGCGAGGGACAGTCCCTCTTGGGTGGTTGTGTCCTGACCAAATATATTAAAAGTGGCAAATGTCCTGAGATTGTAGGACATAATTATGTCCCATATGTACTGTAATAGTTGCATACAATAGTTCTTTCTGTATCTAAAATACCTACATGTTACAAGAAACAGGATAAGCAACTAAACTGCTACAAGAATAAGCTTATATTTAGGCAAGAAAGGAAAGTTCTATCCCTTGTACTGACCGTGGGTTTGTGTCAGGCCTGTAAAATCAGATATGTGTCCTGAAAATGTCCCACTATGGCCATATGAAAAGGTGGCAACCCTAGCCAAAGAGGGTCAGTCACCAACACAACTACAATGACTGCAAATACCTATGACAGAAATACACTGCTTTCATGTAGCAACTCTTTATTACATTCCAATGTATTGCCGAAAGGATTCAAGGACTAACATCACCTGTATGCTATACAGGAACCACTTAACAGTGCCTTAATGAATCAGCCTGCAATTACCATAGTATTAGTCCACTAAAGGATAGGTGTTCAAATAGGTGAAGAACCCTCACGAACATACCGATTATGTATAAAAGTAGTTCCTACACACCTGCATCTGCTATGTTCAAACACCATGGAACAAATAGTCACTGTTCCTACAAGAGGGGAAAATACATTAGGCCTAGTCATTACAAACATAAGGGAACAATGTTCCACACCAGAAGTAAATCCTTTGTTGGTGAGATCGGACCACAAACTGATCACAATGGACATCCACATCCCAACCCCACCCCCAGCCATGGAAACCACAGTGAAAAACCTCTCAAAAACAAACTTCACTCTCCTCAAGACAGAAGTAGGAAGCTTCAAAGTCCCTGAGAAAATGGAAAATGTTACCCAAATCGCAGAATCCTATACGAACGCACTCTATATGCACCTACAGGAATGCTTGGATCGTGCCATCCCAAGTAAAACCAAGGCTCACTCCTCCAAAAATAAGAGACCAGTCTGGTGGACTCCAACCATAAACAAGCTATACAACAAAAGGAGGAGACTACTACATGACAGGGCCAAAACCCTAAAAGGGAAGGCATCCCTGATCAGTATTAGCAAGAAATTTCGCTCCACCATAAAAGCCTCAAAGGCAAACTTCGAAAGAAAAATTGCCAAAGACTCCAAAGATAATCACAAGGTATTCTTCAGTTACATCAGGAACCTGGGAGGAAACACCCAGATCTGCTCAGAGCTAGTAAAAATGGCACAAAATACATGGAACCGACTGACATTGCCAACATTCTGGCTGACAGGTTCAGTGCAAACTCCCCCCCCCCTTCCCCCCCAAAAGGGCCTGTGTCTATCCCGGATAAATGTAGTCCCCCAGATATCTCAGATACACAGGTAAAAGCAGCCCTCTCCAAAGCTAAAAACACAGCATCTATGGGACCTGACGGAATACCAGGCTGCGTCCTGCACGAACTCCAGAAAGAACTAAACCCCCACTTAAATTCACTATTCCAACTCAGCCTTAAAACAGGTTATGTATCCAAGGAATGGCGTACAGCACAGTGATCCCCCTCCACAAGGGTGGCCCCACAACGGATCCTGGGAACTATCGCCCCATAAGTCTGACTAGCCTAATTTGCAAGGCTATGGAGCGTATCATTATGGATCTCATAAACAAAGACATAGGGAACCTCCAGACACTGGACCCTACCCAGTTCGGTTTTGTTAAAGGCAGATCCTGCCTCCCAAACCTGGTTGACTTTTTTGAAATAGTTACCAAAGCCATAGATGAGGGAAAGGCAGTTCACACTGCCTATCTGGATCTTGCTAAGGCTTTTGACACAATACCTCACTCTGGAATCTTAAACAAACTAATCAGCTTAAACATCAACCCATATGTCACAAGATGGGTTGCAAACTGGCTTACGGATAGAACGCATGTGGTCAGGGTTGGAAGTGCTATGTCAGACTCTAAACCTGTTACAAGTGGAGTCCCACAGGGCTCAGTCCTGGGGCCCTTCTTGTTCAGTATATACTTCTCTGAAGTACAGGCCAGCACAAAAGGACTGTGGCTTACCAAGTTCGGCGATGATTACAAACTGGGAGCCATAATAGACTCCCCAGCTGACACAAGCATCCTCCAAAAGGGTCTTACGGAGACAGATGCCTGGTGTCAAAGCCATGGCCTCAAACTTAACACCAAAAAATGCATAGTCATCCCCTTTGGGAAAAACAAGGTGCCCACTAATTACCACATAGGAGGAAACCCACTAAGTACAGAAGAAGTAATTAGGGATCTGGGGACCCAGGTTGATAGTAACCTCTCCTTTGGCAATCACATTGCCAAAATAGTCAGAAAATCCTTCTATATTGCCCATCATATAACTAAAGGGTTCTCGTCTAGATCTAGAGAGGTCATTGTGCCCCTATACTCATCACTCATCAGACCCATAATTGAGTACAATGCCCCATTTGGGATGTACCTTACCCGGCACCTGCAGCAGCTGGAGAGACCCCAAAAGTTCCTTACCAAAAGGATCATGGGCCTCAAACAGTTGCCTTATGCAACTAGGCTAAAGAAACTACAGCTCTACTCAGTTGCTTACCGCCTGCTCAGAGGTGACCTCTGCCTGACTTACAAGGCCATGTCCAACTCAGAATTAATGGACATGCTCCACCTTAAAAAAAACAAATCCATTAGAGCCACATGCTCCTCGGACTTAAACCACAGCACAGCAATAAATAGGACATGCTGGAGGGATAGATTCATATCCCAAAGGCTTCCCACACTCTGGAATAAAATCCCAATTCATGTAAGCCAAAGCCACCTGCTGGCCCTCTTCAAGAGAAATCTTGATGAGTGGATGGGAAACCGTAAGTTTGCACCTGGGATCACTCCAGTGGCGCTACTGGACAGAGGCTATAGAAGTTAAATTATAAGGGTCGAGAAAGCCAAACACATTTCGGCTAGGGCAGATAGCCTAGTATAAACCTATGAACCTATGAACCTATGCACACCAACCAACATCACCCCCACACCCAAACAAATTACAATACAAACTGTAATAACATCACAAATCATTCACTCACTGTACGACATCTGCAGAAGCCTTAAGATACCTTGTCAGAGACACAGTAACATGGCCCTATGTGAAATAGTTGCTGTTATACAATGGAACAGCTGCTGATGTTACAGGGTTTGTTTGCACTAATCACATTTCAGAGGGTTGTGTGTACACCGGGAAGTGTTACCAATTACTGAGTAACAGCACAATATGATACACATGTACACCAAATCAAGGATGTGTGGTGAGCACACTGTAAGCCACATAACAGTTCATGCATAGCCATACAGCCTTGAGCTGCCCAAACATCCTTGCCAGACTGAAACATCTGCAGAAGTATCAGGTACAAACAAACCCTACATAAGTAGCAATGTTCTGAAATATAGCAGCTGTACTCACATGTAGAACAAAATTGTCTAGCCATTACACACAATCCACGGGAGTCATGAAGCTAATATATCTCTGTCTGTCTCCATATAGCTGTTGAAGTACATCACAAACAACACATCCAGGCCATCTTTCTCGAAAGTAAGTCAAACGGACAACGGCCAAAAGGAATACTCATTTATACACCACTGTTGCCATGGTAGCAGCTAATGGAGTAGCTGCACAGCTGATGTGCATCTAATTAACTACTTTGGATCACCAATTAGTGGTCAGGATAGCACATGTTACTGATATTTAACTAGAAAAGGATGGCTTATCACACATTCAAACCATCCATATATACCAGCAGAACGTTACAAAGAAGATTGAAACACAAACTGAAAAGGATTGAATCAACAGTCAACGACACCTCGGGTTACTAATAAGGTATGTAGAACACTCAGTATGTCTGTGTATTTAGTATCTGTTCTGTAATATTTAAAGTGCATGCAATCCATATAGTGGAAACAGTTATCTTGTAGTGGTGTATTGTTGAGCATAGTAACGCTTGTAGTATTTATGTGTGTACTGCTGTAGGTCACAAGGCAAACACCGCATACACCACAAGGGATGCTATATAAGGGCTTTGAACACAAATATTCCTCACCAGACACTGTCAGTGGCAGGGCTGGTCCAACAAGTATGTGCTATAACAAGGGATGGTATATGTTGATATATTGTAACAGTAGCCATATGTATGGGTGTATTACTGAGAATAACATGTCGAAGGTTGGCCCCACTGTGCAATTATGATTTGCATTGTGGGATATTGTGCCAATAACTGTGTAATATACAGTATTGTAGGCAGATATGTATTACATAGCATTACTGTTATATTAGGCAAACATTAGTTATGTCTATTGGCATTTACAATACACAATAACAGGATACATATGACATGTAGTCACCCGACAGTTTATCAGCATGATAGCAAAGTAAAATGGAAGAGCTAGTTAACTATCCATGCACATAAGACATGTAATAAGTGCAAAGGTATGTACTAGGCTGTCTTACCAAGGGTATTTATAAGCCTAGCTAGAGTGTGTTGACTTTCGCCACCCCCATAGGTTAGTTCCCTGTACCTCTGAATGGCAGAGCCATTAGTTCCCTGTGCCTCTGTCCAGCAGAGCCACTGCAGTGATCCCCAGGGTACATGTCTTGTCTCCCATCCACACGTCAAGGTTTCTCTTGAAGAGTGCTAGTGCAGGGCCCTGCCTGATGTACATTAGAATCATGTTCTAAAGCATGGGGAGTGTCCGGGTCAGGAATCTATCTGTCCAGCATGTCCTAGTCATCGTTGTGGTTAGGTGTATATCCCTAGAGCATGCAGCTCTCAGGGGCCTCTGTTTAGGTGGAGCATATCCAGCAATACTGGGTTGGATATGGGCCTTGTATGTCAAGCAGAGATCACCTGTGAGTATGCGGTATGCAACCGAGTACAGCTGGAGTTTCTTAGGTTGGGCTGCATAGGTCATCTGTTTGAGGTCAGTAATCCTCTTGGTGTGGTACTGTTGTGGTCTTCCAAGCTGTTGCAGTTGTCTTGTAAGGTATATCCCAAATGGGGTGTTGTATTCTTTAATGGGTCTAATAAGTCATGGGTAGAGAGGTACAATGGCCTCCTTTGATCTGGATGTGAACCCATTAGAGATTAGGGGGCCACGTAGAAGGATATTCTAACCACCTTGTCATTATGGGTATAGAAGGAGAGATTGCTATCTACTGGGGCTCCCAGATCCCTTATTACCTTTTCTGTATGTAGGAGACTAGCACCTATATGGTAGTCCATGGGTAATTAGTTATATCCAAAGGGGATGACTATGCACTTTTTGGCATTCAGCTTGAGGCCATGATATTGACACCAGGTATCCGTCTCAGTGCGACCCTTGCAGAGGGTGTCTGTAACAGCTGGGGAAACAATTATGTCCCCTAGTTTGCAGTCGTCTGCAAACCTTTTCAGCCAAAGCCCTCCTGTGCTTGCCTGTATGTCAGAGAATTATATACTGAACATGAGGGGGTCCTAGGACTGAGCCCTGGGGGACGTCACTTGTAACTGGTATATAGTCGGACCTAGGGTATGCAACTCCCACTGTGTGGGTTCTGTCCGTGAGCCACTTTGCAAACCATCACATGATGTAGGGGTTAATGTTCAGGCTGATGGGTATGTTGATAATACCAGAATGAGGAATGGTGTCGAAAGCCTTTGAGAGATCTAGGTAGGCTGTGTGGACCTCCTTACCCTCATCTAATGCCTTGGTAACTGTCTCTAAGAAGTCCACCAGGTTTAGGAGGCATGGTCTGCCCTTAACAAAGCCAAACTGGGAGGGATCAAAGGTTTGGAGGTACCCAATGTCTCTGTGACTGAGATCCATGATGATGTACTCCATAGCCTTGCAGACCAGGCTAGTCTGGCATATAGGGCAATAGGTCCCATGGTCCATTGTGGCGCCACCTTTGTGGAGTGGGATAACTGTTGCCGAGTGCCATTCAGGGGGCACAAAGCCAGATGTGAGGCTATTATTGAACATGGTGCGTAGGTGGGGAGCCAGTACGTTTTGAAGTTCGTGTAAAATGCAGCCTGGGATGTTGTCCAGTCCCATGGATGCCATGATATTGGCTTTAGAATGTGCAGCTTTGAGAGGGGGGGGAAGGTAGCACTGAACTTATCTGCCAGGATGTTGGCAATATCAGTTGGTTCTGTAATGTTCATGTCTTTGTGCTGTAACTCAGAGCAGATCTGGGTGTTGACATAGAGATATTTGACATAGCTATGGAATACTTTGTGGTTGTTGTTGGAATTAGTGGCAGTTTTGTTTTCATAGCTAGCTTTGGAGGATCTTATAAGGGATCTCACCTTCTTACTGAGGCTGACCAAGGAGCTCCTTCACGCATGGGATTGTACTCTCTTTTGCAACAGTGTCTTCCTCCTGTTGTGCAGTTTGTTCATGGCAGGGGACCACCAGATTGGCTTCCTTAATTAGGAGTATAGCATCTTGGTTCTGTTTGGGATAGCACAATCCATGCACTCGTGTAAGTGCTTATAAAGTGCATTTGTGTAGGATTCAGCAGTTATAACAGTATTGTCCATCTGCATGGGTGTCATGACGTTCACCATGTCTGTCTTAAGAAGCATGAAGTTGGCTTTGTAGACATATTATACTGTGGTTCCCTTAATGGGGGGGTGGGGACAGGATGTGGATATCAACGGTGTTCAGCTCATGGTCGAATCGGACCAATGAGGAGTTGACTTCAGGTGTGGAACACTGGTCTCTCATGTTGGTAATGCCTAAGTCTAGGATATTGCTGCCCCTGGTGGGTGTGTGGATATGTTGATCCAGGGCATTGGTGTTTATGAATTCCAGAAAGTGTTGAGCTAATGAGTTGGTACACAAGTAGTTTTCTCAGTTATTGGTGGGGTAGATTCAGTGAGACTATGTGATGAGTGTGGTGTGGTACGAATGTTTACCTTCTCCACATGACTGTCAGGGTCAGGCTTGGTTGGAGAGAGCTTTATCTCCAGTTTGGCTAGATAAGTGCATCTCTCACAAGTTGTAGTGTTGGGTGGTAGGTGGAGAGGGATGTCTGTGTACATGAGGCAATGTCTGCATTGCCTCAAGATGTCCAGATTCATCAGATAGACAGGAGAGAACACTGGCAGCTGACCCTTGGACATGCCTGAATATAAAACTAATTTCCCCTAGATAAGTGAGGAAAGTGAGTACAAGAGCTATTTTACTCTAGCCAAGTGAGAAACATATGTACAAAACCTGTTTACCTCTAGGTAAGGAGGAAGATTGAGTGCTATAGTAATTAGTAGCTTACGTAGTGCTTACAAGTTCTGAACAAGTGCTGAACATGAATAAACAATCCAGATAGGGTATTGGATAACATAAACACACTGCCCCCCCAACAAGTACACAATCATATATCCATGTACACCACAGAGCCCCTGTACCCACAACTATGCAGGTACAAGCTGCACTTAGGCTGCATGGGACCTGTCCACATCACAAGATGTATCATACACATATGGCAAAACAAGTTGCTCTCCATGTACACATCATGTAAAACATAGCTCCATGTCAGGCTGTGCACACACTTTATGGTGCACACCAACTGGTATCACAACCCACAAAGGGGGAGATACCACTGATAATGGGAAGTATTGCACTACTACCCTGCTGAGTCTGGTCTGAAAGGCCATGAACCTTGATCAAATTATTTGATGTCAGCAGTACAGATGTAGATGACAGTAAGGTTGATTTTGCAGTGCATATCATAACCTTGCCAAGTCATAGGACATCATCACCCATACTGTGTTCCACCTACACTCGGTATACTAGATGTACATTCCTATGTCACAGGAGTGTTTTACAATGGGACTGCTGGCAGAACCAACACTACAGAAGGTGTCTGAATAATACATGCTCATCACACCAGTGCCAGCTACAGTAAGACCGGGTTAATTTATTGTATTCCCCCTCATTGTAGTCCATACCTCACAGACAAACAGAAGGCATCTGCCTATTGAAGTATGCAAATGACTATGACCTAGGAGCAATAGCCAACTCAAGAGAGTTGTGGACAACATACAGAAGGGGCTTTGTGGGTGAGGTGTGTGCGACATATGGCCACAATTTGACAGCTACATATTGCATTGTCACCCCTATGATAATAACCCTGTACCCATGAATGACCACCTAGGCAGCGGACAACATAATGGACACTGTGTGTAAGGGATGCAGCTGGGCAGTTGTCTTTCCTATGATAGCTACGTCACCACACCTGTCAGGTAATTATATGTGGCAACCCTGATAATGACAGAGTGCCATCCATTAATATAGAGATCATTGTCCAGCCATACACAGCACTCAAGTGACCCATATCAGATCACATATTTCCTTTAAGGGGTATTGGTCATGTTCAGATGGCCTACACCAGCCTTCCCATTCCCAATCTCCACTATGTAGCATGATGCATACCCTGAATAAATCTATGTCCAACCCAGTGATATTGGACGTGCTACACATACACATCCTGATCTCAAACACATACTTCATGGACATCCACCTTCCACATGCTGGACAGATCCTTGTCCCATACACTTTACATAGTCCTGCCATACTATGCATTCCTGTCCTTCAAAGCTGCACATCGCTCCCCACTCAGACATAGTGTGATGACCACATGGTAAATGTATCATTAACCCTGTGGATCAGTAATATGGCACTGTTCCACCTGGCCCCAGTGACCCACCTGTTGGCTACAGCCAGGTAACCTTTCATCCTAGATTCATACATGGCCCATGGCATATAGCCTACTAGTTGACTTTGACTGTACATGCTATAGTTGATATCCATCCCTGCAAATACCATCTGGCTAGCCAGTGTCCCATGTGTATCACATGTGCAACAGAGGTGATGCATGGCAGGATGTTGAATTGCTGTACAGTGCTGTGTAGATGTATATAGCAGAACACATACATGTAAAATCTTATATGAGCAAGTCAGCAGGGTCACGGGTCATGTCTGTTAAGGCAGTGTAAGTCTTTATATGTGACATATACACAGCATCAACGTCGACTGCATTAATGTGGACACATCCAGCCATGTGCTGATAAGTAGGAACACCAGTACAGGCAAACAGACAGGCCCACATCAAGACAGCATCCACATGGAGTATGAGCAATGTAATCAGGTGACACACACACATATATGGCGATAATATCCACTCACCATTGATTGTCATATGTGTGACACAAACAAGTCAGTATCATGTAGATTTGCAAATATAACTATTTAATCGTAATAAATGCAATACACATGTATGTTCAGCTGTAGCTCTGTATGTCTCTGTGAGTTACTGTGACCTGTCTCCATCATTATGTCTTCCAGGTATGCCACATGCAAGGCTACCCCCTTTTACCTGCTTGGAGGATGAGGCCCTCATCCCATAACTACATGACAATCATGCTATCCTGTTCAGCCATGTGCCACAGGATGCACAGCAGCGGGATGCCCTGTGGATGGAACTTCGCAGGAGGGTTAATGATGTGTGTGGCCACAACCGCACATACCAGCAGGTGCACAGACACTGTACAGACCTCATTAGATGGGCAAAACAGCATGCAAATGCAATCGCCAGGGAACAAGGTGCAACAGGTGGTGGACCACCAACCCAGCCCCCACTCACACGTACTGAGGAGCTACTGGCCAACATGGGAACACCTCAGAACCACATCCACAAGCCTTAGCTGATATTGTGGAGGTGGGTGTCTCTCAACCACTGAGCCTGGAGTTGCCTGGTAAGTCAGTACTGCACCTATAACAACTATATTCCATATAGTTGCATGTGTCACTGTACAATATGTAATGTAACATCATATGCAAGGCATGTATACACACATGCCGCATACTATAGTATGCTACTCTGTGTATGCACACATGTGCATACACCATAGTATAGTCTAATGTACTGGTGTATGTGTTAACATGCACATTGCACCCTGTAGCCATCATACAGGTGTGGATAATGCTCATACTACTGTGTTACTCCTATTTAGGTACCTCTGGCATTCCGCTGCGACAGCAGCCCATTGCAGGTGAGACTGTTATTATTTATCAGGCATCATAATGCACAGATCTATCTGCCATGTGGCCATTTACAACATGTACACATAATGTATGGCCCTGTCACAATATACAGGTCGGACCTGCAATGCATCACAATGCCTACCCATGTGCAACTCTTGCAAACTATGTGAATCACCTCACCAACATGAATCCTCACAAACTGTCATTGCCAGGTGTGTGGACAGCTGTGCATACAATGGTGGATGTGCTGTTCACTGTAGGGACATGTACTACAGATCAGAACTACACATGTGGGGAATATAAACAGTACTACACAGTGGGCTGGAGTATGGCCAGCCCACAAGATTCACTGGTGTGGATCATAGCCCTGCTATGAATGTCACACAATGTTATGTGCTATCTTGTCATGTCCATGACATCTAGTGGCCTGGCTGCAACACTGCCTAACTAACCTGCAAATATATCTGACATACCACCCTTTGTCTGCATAACCCTTTCGTCAGTGTAGCATATGACATCTATGGGTGTATGTCACATGGGACAACACAGACATGTGAAATAGACGCCCGTCACAATAATTTGGCCAACACATGTACACATATGGCCATGGAGGATAGCCAGAGACATGAAGCAACACACACAGTAGACGTGATGTGCTTGTGTGTACACCCTGTCATACACTGGCTACATATGGTCCAACTATGGCCTTTGTGTAATGGTTATATTGTAGATGTGGAAAACTAGACATACTACAGGCCTGTGCACATCTTGTGTAGGCATGACATTAATCCACCACATAAGATGTGTTGAACATCTTGAGGGTGTCACAACTTGACAGCAGTCACCTGTACAGTATACACATCAGCCAACAGATACAGTACATTCCCCTTGCTGGTGTCAGACATCAATGTCATACTTGCTCCTCATGTTTGTATGTGTGTGTGTGTGCGTGTGTGTGTGTGTGTGTGTGTGTGTGTGTGTGTGTGTGTGTGTGTGGTACACAGATGTCATGTGGGACATGGTGTACTGACGTGTATGCCATGTCTGGCATAGTTGCCAGGCAGCAGCAATATGGTTGCAGATGCGCAGGGGTGTCATCCGTATTCCCTTCAGTGACCCGTGTCACACATTCCACATCATGGTTTAGTGTGTATACACCTCCGTGACATGGGACACATTCCACAGTATATATGTATTGTATCTGAACACAGTCATGGCTATGAACTGTGTCTGTAACTCACACTGTATAGCAATAGAGACACCTCATGATTCCCTGCAATGGCCATGCACATCAGCTAAATGTGCAGTATATCTGTAGGGCAGACACACAACACTGCATTGGGACACCATTACCTCACTGTATATTTGACAGGACACCATTGTGTTAAACATGTATGCATGTCAGTACACACGTCAGCAGATCACATGTCATACTACATGTGATTGTCAAGGTCATATGCCACACATCAGGCAGGTGTACTGTTAACCTGTGCTGGTCTACATGGTGTAACACAGGGATGTATGCTAACTACAACTATGATTGTGTAATTTGCATGCCGTCTGCTATGACACATACATGCAGTTGTGTGCAACCCAGGGATGTATGATAAGTACCACTATTATTGTCTGTGCTGCATGCTATCTGCCGTATCACATGCATGTTGCATGCCTTCTGTCATATCACATGCGTGTGTGTGTGTGTGTGTGTGTGTGTGTGTGTGTGTGTGTGTGTGTGTGTGTGTCTATTGTATAGATTGTAATGTACAGTTCTTGTCTGCCTTCACAGGTGATGTAGGTGCGTTGCCCTCCTGCAGTACATCTGATGTTAGTGTCCCCACAGACTCTAGCAGTGATGATGAACGTATGATTGAAGCACAGGCAGAGTTGTCAGGGGCTGAAACTGTGCCATTGGTTGCCATTCCAGCTATATCCCCCTCAACCCTGCACACAGATCCCATGCCTGCACATACCCCATCACCAGTGACCATAGAGGAAGGACAGCTGGCATGTGGTAGCTTGGAACAGGAAAGTGTGGGGGCTATGAAAGGTGTGCCTGCACACCATGGTATCAGCCAACTGACTGGTGGTGCCCCACACAGGCACGTGGCCAGTGCTGCTAGTAGGAGGACCTCTGGCCAACATGCTCCTGCAAGACAGAGTGCAGCAGCTGGTGTCACCAGATGCATGATTCAGGCTGTTATGGAGGCACAGGCATGTGCTGAATGGCACAACAGAGAAGATCAGAGGCTTCAGAGGGCTGCTGTCCATTCTCTAAACAACAACATCCAGGCAATGATAAATGCTCAATAGCAGATTGCTGAAGCTTTGGATAGATGGTTGGGTGACATGGTTGGAGTCCTTGACCATGGCATGACAATCCGTGAGCATGAGCTGTCTGTGTTGGAACATCTGATAGGAGTGAGGCGTCGGGCATGTGGACGTAGGCCTGCTACATCACCTGTTTCAGGTCTACGTGTATGAGCTACCCCACATGTCTGCTCCATTAGTGGCATTAACAGCAGCAGTGCATCTGGTGCTGTGCTGTCCACACCATGCCACAGCAGGCCATGTGCATAGCAGGCACAGATCACATGTCCATGGCTGGACACCGTGAACTGTAAAACCTGGCCTGTACAGTCTGCAGCTGTCAATAATATCCCTGTGTAGGCCAGACACATGCCAGAACTGTGTGCATACATACACGGACACACTGGAAACATATGTAGGGCACCGCAACACACACATGCATAACATCCACACACGCCCAATTAGATCAAAGGCCCTAACCCACACACATGATGTCATCCAATGGTGCAGCTTAGGCCTCTGGCAAACATTATCACCCTGTGCATATGATGATGCCTGTGCCACATCCCTGACATCCACAACATCGGTGCAGGGACGTGCTCATATGGTCTGATGCACAGGGTGAACAGACTAGGAAGATAAGTGTAGTTTACAATTGTTGAGTACTATTGACAGGCAGCAGACATACCATGTACTACAGGTGTACAATGTATTTCGTACTGTTAACAGTATGTGTCTTGTGTAACCACAGTAACTGCATGTTGGTCATGATGTTCTGCTGTCCTCCTTCGGGTCTAATTGCACGTGCCGGTGGATGTCAGTGTTTGCAGTTAGTGTCCCATATGTCAATGTGGACTACTCACAGGTATGTATGAATATACCAGCATGCACAGTGTAGCTGCCAAATAACAGTGAGAATGTCCCACGTTCCAAACACATCTACTGATCCAAGATCATGATAGCTGTGCATTAAGCTACTGTGGCTATAGACATGACATCCATACAGGGTGACATCACAGGTAAAGTTACATGGGAGTGGTGAGGTAGGAGAGCGGTCTAGCTGATTACAAGGGTAGAGGCCAGTGTGAAGTGTGATGCCTCATTGGGAAGCAGTAATACATGTTCTCAGACAGGATGCCAACACACAACTGCACCCACACACTCAGGTATTGACACACATGTATTCAGTGACACAGTAACACACCTACACACTCACTGATTCACTGACACATTAACACACACTTGCACACAGTTGCTACTGGTGAGGTGAGGACCCTGCCTATGTGCAAATCATCATTACAGTACTGTGCACCTACATGACGCGCCACAGAGAATACACATGTACAGGTAGTCAGTATGGCCTAAGATCAGGGACATCAACACAGATAGTAGATTGCATCACCTGGATGGGGGAGGGGTCTTATCAGTTCAGTATGGTAACATACAGCCTCTCTCCAGGGACCAGACAGCCATACATACATACACACACTGTGGCATTCAGTATTGAATACACCTATGTCACGCACATACAGATACCTCACATGTGTGAGATACATGCCCCTGCCTATGTCCTGCTTTCTACATTGCAGTCTGTACAGATGTGTACACTAGTGTACAGGAGAGTGAGTAACAACTGAGATGTATTCCCCACCATACGTGACATATATGGACACACACGCAACCACACATGCCAGTACCGTGAATCAAAGACCTGCCTAGCTCATAATATGTATTCCACAGATGGGCATACTCCAGGTCAGGATGGATTCCTACTTAAAACACACAGGTTCACAGGTATGTACATCTTAACTGCCAGCATCCCTGTTGATGTCTGCATTCCTAGAAGGTCATAATAACAGCCTTGAAATGTGTAGTCTGTGTGGCACAACTCATAAGTATGTAGTATTGTAATAGTGATCTGTAAATAGGTAGGTGTTCCATTCCCACCACTGGTGTGTGTGTGTGTTTGTCCCCATTTGCCAGAGTACTGAAAATTGCTTTTAGACTGTTCACACTCCATACAATTCGTATACCCACCTTTGGCAGGGCTGATGATGACATCCACCTACAAATACACCTCTGGGAGTGCTGTGTCCCAGTAATCTTGGTAGCGCGTTCTGTAACTGAGTAATGTTGTAGTGTAATAAAGTAGTTAGGTTGGTGTTCTAATCCCAGACTTGCTTTGTGTGTGTGTGTGTGTGTGTGTGTGTGTGTGTGTGTGTGTGTGTGTGTGTGTGTGTGTGTGTGTGTGTTTGTCCCCGTCTGCCTGAGGACTGAGTAATGCTTTTAGACTGCTCACACTCCTTACATTTTTTATACCCACCTTTGGCAAGGCTGATGATGTCACCCACCTACAAATACACCTCTGGGAGTGCTGTGTCCCAATAATCTCAATAGCACGTTCTGTAACTGCATAATGCTATATTGTAATAATGTAGTTAGGTCGGTGTTCTAATCCCAGACTTGCCATATGTGTGTGTGTGTGTGTGTGTGTGTGTGTGTGTGTGTGTGTGTGTGTGTGTGTGTGTGTTTGTCCCCGTCTGCCTGAGGACTGAGTAATGCTTTTAGACTACTCACACTCCATACATTTCTTATACCCACCTTTGGCAAGGCTGATGATGTAACCCATCTACAAATACACATCTGGGAGAGCTGTGTCCCAGTAATCTCATAGCGTGTTCTGTAACTGCGTAATGCTGCAGTGTAATAATGTAATTAGGACAGTGTTCTAATCCCGGACTTGCCGTGTGTGTGTGTGTGTGTGTGTGTGTGTGTGTGTGTGTGTGTGTGTGTGTGTGTGTGTGTGTGTGTGTGTGTGTGTGTGTGTGTGTGTATGTGTGTTTGTCACCATCTGCCTGAGGACTGAATAATGCTTTTAGACTGCTCACACTCCTTACATTTTTTATACCCACCTTTGGCAAGGCTGATGATGTCACCCATCTTCAAGTACACCTCTGGGCGTGATGTGTCCCAGTAATCTCGGTAGAGCATTCTGTAACTGCGCAATGCTGTAGTGTAATAATGTAATTAGGTCGGTGTTCTAATCCCATACTTGCCATGTGTGTGCTTGTCCCAGTCTGCCTGAGGACTGAGTAATGCTTTTAGACTGCCCACACTCCATACATTTCTTATACCCACCTTTGGCAAGGCTAATGATGTCACCCATCTACAAATACACCTCTGGGAGTGCTGTGTCCCAGTAATCTCGGTAGCACGTTTTGTAACTGTGCAATGCTGTAGTGTAATAAAGTAGTTAGGTCGGTGTTCTAATTCCAGACATGCCAAGTGTGTGTGTGTCTGTGTGTGTATGTCTGCCTGCATGAGACAAATACAGTGCTTTGTTGAGTATGCACTCTCTGTACAAATCGCATGACCACCTTTGTCATTCCTGCTGTTGTCACCCACCTAGGTATACACCTGTAGGCATACTGCAACACCGTATTTGCTGTAGTGTGTGCCCTAAACACGTATTGCTGCAGTGTGATATGGTAGGAGTTTGTATACAGGACATGGCAAGTGTATGTTTGTCTGTCAGAGCCTGTGTAGAGGTGGCCGTGGTTGTCTTACCATTGGACATGTTTGGGAGTGGAATTTGTAGTTTTCCTATATGGTGTCTGTCTTATGACACACTGGCCACATCACGAGGAGTACAGCTGTCAGTCAGCCACGGGACTGTGTTGGCAAGCCATACCCATACATCTGGCAAAAGGCCTGGTGAACAAAGTATGCAGTCCTACTAGTACCCAGTATATGTCCCACACCCATGTGTCATGCACAAACAAACTTGCCTAGGATATCCCGCTATGTTGCTAGTACCATGCACATTGATGACAGATAGTAGGCATGGTGTGAATTCAGTGGCCTGCAGAGGACATGGCACCCTGTACAGTGGTACAATAGCCACATATATGCAGACATTGTACCTTCACTATGTTCCACACTGAATGCCTGCAACACATGTGGGGCCATCAAATGTAATCCACAGAGGCCAGACAATGCTGTACATATGTGCCCTGTATGGACCCATGCCACTGAAACCATGGAATACCTATATCATACTATCCATGCAGGTGCAGGGTCGACCTGCTCACTATAAGCAGGTTTTGCCACACCAGGCCAGTATTGGCATATCGGGGGATAACAGGCTGTGTACACAACATGTGTCTGCCAAACCAGGTACACCTGTATATGTCACTGTATAGTATTGTGGGACATGCACATCCCAGGCAATGTCCATGTGAAGGACTATCAAACACAGACATGGCATGCATTGCAAAGCTATGGCCATACACATTAGTAATCAGGATGTCAGGCCAGATAATGCAGTACCCATCTGTGTGGGACACTGCAGACACTACACCCCTGCACTGCACACCATTGTCAGGTGACACAATGCCAAGGATTACCCCTCACCCAGCCTTGTATAGTCATCTAGCACAGCTAACCACTACACACCCATGAAGCAATGCATACCTGCATGCCAGTACTGGCACCCTTTGTCTGCATGTGGGTTGTGATGCTCCCAACCACAGTCACTCCTAGTATAACCCTCGTTGGCATATCAACAGATGTCAAGCACTTTCACATGTCCTAGCCCATAGAACCTCCAGATATCCCCTGTGGTGCATGTGGTCCTGTGCATTACTGCAGTGTGGCAAACTAAGTAGTCATGTTGTGGCCCTGGCAAAGGTGTCAATGCATGCCCATTAGAGAGTGTGGTTGTGGTGACAATGGCATCCATTCACGTGGATAGCCATGTGTGCCACACCTAATGTATGTCTACTATATCTCTGTTACAGATGTCACTCACCTACACGCATATATGTTCTTACAGCACAGCAACATGTCACCTTTGTGGCACATGTAGTAACGTCATGCACATGTAATAGCAATGAGTAGTCAGTCAGGGGTTTGACCCCTGTACTGTTCGGCGTATGGCAGATGATGCTTACGGTTAAGTCTCCAAGCCCTTCCCTGGTGTACTTTACCTGTTCCACCCACACACTCTCTGGTGGATGTGAAGGAGTACACCTGCTCAGCAGCAGCATGTGTATTGTAAGTGATGGACGTGATCAGGTGATGGCCTCTGCACCTATTGCAGTCCTCCTCTAGTTGAATGCATGTGGTACAGCTGTGGTGGTGTTCCCATAGCAATCCGCCTGATAACCACAGTACACTATCTAGGGAAAACATGTTGTTATTTGGCCATGACAGTTGCTGTGAGTGGTACCTGGATGTGGTGTTCTGACACGGCATCACAGATGATATCCGGATGCACCTCAATCCTTTTCCACAGTGGAAAATAGCCTAAAGACAGCAGGGTGATGTGCCACACATGACTGCAGCATGCAAGTGTAGCTATGCTGCCGTGAGACTACTGCCTGACATGTGTGTGGTAATGGCTATTCTGCATATTATAATACAGACATGACAGTACTCTGTTCATGAGGGACCCCCATCTGTAGGGCCATCTGTGAACTGATCAGTGTGTGCAACCATTTGTTTCCTGTGTTACACACTGAACACACATCTGTGCACAGCAGAAGCATGGTGTGAGGATTGCAGACAGTACATGATGATAGGGATGTGTTACTGCCATCGCATTCCTGACTGGACATGTGTCACATGAGACAGTGGTATGACAGACACTGTCTGGGGTTCCCAGTGACAAGCCAATAATGGGCAACTGTTCATAGCTGCGGTCACACGTCTACTACACATTGTAAGGATGGCATGCAGTATATATGCATGTGTTGTGCTCCCTCTGCAAATGTATACCATCTGTTGTGTTGGATTGCTGGTGATATCTATGCATACTGTCGTAGGTAATCCTGTATGCTGTTGTCTATCACTAAGCCATATGTGGGTTTAAACTGCAACACCATAGGCTGAATAGGTTGGGAGGTCCTGGCAGAACTTCCTGTCCCACTTCAGCTGACCATGGCACTGGCACTAACACATCTGGGGCCCAGCCTTGGACATCAACCTCTGTTGGCTCTGCATCACCTTCTGGTGGTACCACCACTGAGGATGGGGCATGTCCCCCCTGGGAGCAGGACCAGATAGGTACATGTCTGCTGTCATGCAGTCCCGGATATATTGCATTGGGGGCTCACAAAAGGGTTCCGAAGCACAATCCTGGTATGCACATCACTCCTACATGGTCCAGGTACACGTGATGATGATGACCCCATTATACACACAACACTACCGGTCCCTCTATGGTTACCCCATTTACCTTTATCATAGGTTCATAGGTTCATAGGTAGGTACTAGGCTATCGGCCTTGGGGCCTAATACAAGCCCACCCAAAAAGGTACCCTGGCTTTTGCCACCCAAGAAAATTATTTTCCTGTGCCACTGTCGAGCTGAGCCACAGAGTGATCCCTGGGGTGAATTTCCTATTTCCTATCCAATCATCAAGATTTTTCTTGAAGAGTGCTAATGAGGAGCTTTGTTTGATATAGATAGGTGGTTTATTCCAGAGTATGGGAAGTCTCTGGGACAGGAATCTATCCCTCCGGCATGTTCTGTTTATTGTGGTGACAAGGTTTAGGTCCCTAGAGCATGTAGCTCAGAGGGATTGGGATTTATTTAAGTGGAGAATGTCCAACAGCTCTGGGTTTGACATAGCTTTGTATGTTAGGCAGAGATCACCTCTGAGTAGGAGATATGCAACGGAGTAAAGCTGGAGTTTTTTAAGACGGTCTGCATAGGGCATCTGTTTGAGGCTGGTAATCCTCTTTGTGAGGTATTTCTGCGGCCTTTCCAGTTGTAGATGTCTTGTGAGGTACATACCAAAAGGGGCATTGTACTCTATAATGGGTCTAATGAGTGATGAGTAGAGGGGAACAATGACCTCTTTTTTTCTGGATGAGAAACCTTTTGTGATGAGGTTTGCCACATAGAAGGATTTCCTGACTACTGTGGCGATGTGATTATCAAAGGAGAGACTACTGTCCACCTGTGTCCCAAGGTCTCTTATCACACTTTTGGTGTTAAGTATACTACTGCATATGTTGTAGTTCATGGGTACAGAGTTTTTACCAAAGGGGATGACAATGCACTTTTTGCACTGAGCTTGAGGCCATGGCTTTGACACCAGGCATCTGTCTCAGTGAGGCCTATTTGTAGGATGTCCACATCATTAGGAGTTTTGATTATGGCTCCTAGTGTGCAGTCATCTGCAAACTTCATTAGCCAAAGACCTTCTGTGTTAGCCTGTACTTCAGAGAAGTAGATACCAAACAGGAGAGGACCCAGGACTGAACCCTGTGGTACTCCACTTGTCACTAGTCTGAAGTCGGATTTGGAGTCTGCTACTTTCACAGTGTGGGTTCTGTCAGTGAGCCAGTTGGCAAACCATCTTGTGACATAGGGATTTATACCTAGTTTAGTGAGTTTATCTATAATTCCAGAGTGGGGGATGGTGTTGAAAGCCTTGGCAAGATCTAGATAGGCTGTGTGAACCACCTTACCCTTGTCTACGGCTTTGGTGACTGCTTCAAAGAAGTCTATCAGGTTTAGGAGACATGATCTGCCTTTTATAAACCTGAACTGGGTGGGATCCAGAGTTTGCAGATTACCAATGTCTTTGTTTATGAGTTCTATGATGATACGTTCCATGGCCTTGCAGACCAGGCTTGTCAGGCTAATGGGGCAGTAGTTCCCGGGGTGCATGATGGCTCCCCCCTTGTGGAGTGGGATAACCGTTGCTGTGCACCATTCAGCAGGCACAAAGCCTGAGGTGAGGCTATGATTGAACATGGTACTTAGGTGGGGTGCCAGTTCTTTCTGTAGTTCTTGTAGAATGCAGCCTGGGATGTTGTCTGGTCCCATGGATGCTGTGTTCTTGGCTTTGGAGAGTGTGGTTTTTACCTGTGCAGCTGTGATTACAGGAACTTTGCATTCTTCCAGTATAGAGATGGGCTCTTTAGGGGGTGAGAGGGGGGGTAAAGTTAGCACTGAACCAATCTGCCAGGATGTTGGCAATATCAGTTGGTTCTGTATATTTAGTGCCATTGTGCTGTAACTCAGAGCAGATCCGAGTGTTGCCATTGAGATTCTTGACATAGCTATAGAATGCTTTGTGGTTGTCTTTAGAATCAGTGGCTATTTTCTTTTCGTAACTAGCTTTGGAGGATTTTATCAGGGATCACAGCTTCTTACTGAGGCTGACCAGGGAGCTCCTCCACTCGTGGGATTTTACTCTCTTCTGCAAGAGTTTCTTCCTTCTGTTGTACAGTTTGTTTATGGCAGGGGACCACCAGATTGGCTTCCTTTTTTTGGAGGATAGCGTCTTGGTTCTGTTTGAGAGAGCACAATCCATGCACTCGTGTAAGTGCTTATAAAGTGCAATTGTGTAGGATTCAGTAGTCGTAACTGTATTGTCCATCTGCATGGGTGTCATGAAGTTCACTACTTCTGTCTTAAGAAGCATGAAGTTGGCTTTGGAGAAATTTTTTACCATGGTTTCCTGGTTGGAGGCAGGATGTGGATATCTAGGGTAATTAGCTTATGGTTGGATCGGACCAATGAGTCGTTGACTTCAGTTATGGAACACCGGTCACTCATATTGGTAATGACTAGATCTAAGATATTGTTGCCCCTGGTTGGGGTGTGGATAAGTTGATCCAGGGCATTGGAGTTTATGAATTCCAGAAAGCGTTGAGCAAAGGAGTTGGTACATGAGTAGTTTTCCCATGTAATGGTGGGGTAGTTGAAATCGCCCATTATTAGGGTGTGTGGTTGAACCCTAATATTTTCCAGTACATCAAGAAAAGAGCAGTGGGAATCCCGGGGCATGGTGGGTGATCTGTAGCAAGCTACAGTTTGGATTGCAGTTTTGCGCAGAGTTAGTTGCACTTGGATAACCTCGGCTGCATTATGCTGAGCAACTAGCCCGGAGGTGTGGATATCCTTAATGAATATGGACACACCTCCGTCTTTGGTGTTCCGGTCCAGGTTACATGGCCGAAAAGTGTGGTATGAGTTATAGCCTGGTAGTGCAGGGGTGCTCTCTGGATCCTTGAACCAGGTCTTAGTCACTGCACAGATATTGATGTTCTCCATTTTAAGGAGTGCCACAAGTGAGTGCATTTTGAGATTTAGACTTTTAGCATTGAGTAGCATCACCCTCAGTTTTTGCTTGCCTGTTCCTGTTATGGTGGTGAATTTGTCATTTAAACCTTGCCTAAAAAAGGCACTATAGGGGCAGCAAGAACCTTAGCCAGTGTCTGGAATCCCAGGGGTGACAGGTGCAGGCCATCTGTGGCAAAGCTTCGTGATCTGTCGACCATGTCATCCCAGGCAGACAGATACTGGATCCCTTTAGAATGGCACCAGAAGCTTAGCCAATTGTCGAAGTCAATCATTTTGTCCTTGTACTGCGGCATCATTCTGGGTGATGGCAGAATGCTACTCACGGCTAGGGTCATACCTGCCTGGGCTACATGATCGGAGCGCTCTTCCATGTCTCTTTTCATGTAGTCCAGGGAGGTACGTCTCAGGTCATTCACACCAACATAGACAATGACAGAGTCATATTTGTACTTGTTGTGGAGTGACTTGAGTGCGTGGGTTATGTGGTGGATCCTGGCACCCGACAGGCAGCTGACAGTAACCTTCCCCTTGAATAGCCTGGTGAGTGGGACATCAGTGTGCCTGACTATAGAGTCACCTATGACTAGTGTGTTGGGTACGTTGTTTTGCCTTATTGGCTGTGGTTGAGTGGCACACTGAGTCTGCGGGCTATGTGTCCTTTGGGTTGTGTTGGGGGGTGGAGGTTGCTTGCATTTCTGCTTTGGAGGTCTCTGTTGCTTGAGCAGATTATTATTGAGAGCCTCCGTGAATGTTTTTGTGTTTCTATGTGTGGATTTTGGTGGTGTAGATTTAGTGAGACTATGTGATGAGTGTGGTGTGGTGCAAGTGTTTACCTTCTTCTCTTGACTGTCAAGTTCAGTCTTGATTGGAGAGAGCATTACCTCCAGTTTGGCTAGATAAGTGCATATCTCACAGGTTGTAGTGTTGGGTGGTAGGAGGAGAGGGTTGTCTGTGTACATGAGGCAATTTCTACATTGCCCCAAGATGCCCAGATTCATTAGATAGACAGGAGAGAACACTGGGAGCTGGCCCTTGGACATGCCTGAATAAAAAAACTATTTTCCTCTAGATAAGTGAGGAAAGTGAGTACAAGTGCTGTTTTTCTCTAAGCAAATGAGGAAGGTAAGTACCAAAACTGTTTGCCTCTAAGTAATGAGGAAGGTTGAGTGCTGTAGTAATTAGTAGGTTATTTAGTGCTTACAAGTTCTGAACAAGTGCTGATCACTAATAAGCAAATGCAAGTGCTAAAAGTAAGAATCTGTATCTGGACTAAACTACCTAAAGGAAAGGGGGGGGGCAAGTGCAAATGTGGGCTTTTAAATCAGAAAGTATATAGAGATGGAAAAACTGCCCAAATGTCCAATAACTACAATTTCTGGGCCAGAACCACTCCTTATGTGGTAGATAGGTTACCTAGTGCTTACCACTCCCACTGATAAGCTAGAAGGCTTCCCTCCAACACAGAAAGCTTGGTGGGGGGGGGGGGCTGAGAAGCTTACATACAGTCCTGGATACAGCAAATCTGAATCTGGACTACACTAGTTACAGGAAAGGTATTTTATATATATATACAGACAAGTAGCTAAAACAGCAGTCAAAACAATTCAAATGCAGTGCAAGCTAGCACACTTGAGTATGTAGCAATGTTAGACCAAACAGTTTAAAAAATGCAATTAAATTAAAAATGACTAAAAACAATGCAGAAGGAGTCTATTAGGTAAAATGAGGTAAAGAGATGGCACTGGGGGAGTGTCCCAGATCAAATCTACAGTGGGGGTAGGCAACTGCAAAAACCTCCAAATTTAAACAACAACACAAGAATAGGGAGGGTGGGTATGGGAAAACCAACACCTTCAGCAGAGATCTGAAAAACTATACAGTGAAGCAAAAATAACAGTGCACAACTCTGAAGTCAGCCAGCAATTATATAAATGATGATGTTGCACACAGCAACTTGCAAGAGTACTGTTCACACATAATGATTGGACAGGTACTGTTGTGTTAATGTACATTACATGCACAGAGTGATGTATACGGACAATGTACAACTGTTTGTGTGTATGAATGACACGTGTCTGTCTGTGGGAGTCTTGAGATTACATAGAACACCACTACATAATACATGCGCCACTGGTGTTTCCCGTTTCATTCATTTGTAATGCTTTGTTGCAACATGGTATGTTCCTGATATATCTCTATATATGTATGTACCTATATGCTGGACATAAACACTCACATATACATCTACATGATGGGATACATTTCTATACTGTTGAATGACTGCACTGTATGATATGTTTGTGGTACTGTCTGTTGTCTGTATATCTGCCATGGCATATTGGTAATTCACATTAGCTGTGTGCCCAGGGTCCTAGTTCTGACCTTTGCAAAGGACGTTTATTTGGTTGCAGGGCAGAACAAGCCCATTGGATATGGAGGGAGTAAGGCACATTGAAGCAACTGGGAGTGGGTGTGCATGGGTTTGCGTGGTGTTAAGCACTGCTGACCTCTGGTTACAGCTTCTTACACTTGGTTAGCTTCTACATTGTTTTACACCAGTGCAATACTCGCATACTGGTAGCCAAACATGCTTACACCCGCTCGCTCCTGCACTTGCAAATGCACCAACATTGGTGCTTGCATCTGTCACTCACACCCCTGGTGGGAGCAAGGACCACAATATTACCTTGTGATGCCTATTACATCGGACTACATGATTACAGTATAGGGAATGGCTGCCCATTAGGCGACAGCATGGCGTTCGACTCTACGTAATCAGAGGCCTGTCCTGTGAATCAATCAAATTATTTGTGTGTTCCTCATGCAATCTGCTCCCTCCTTGTGATGCCTATTACATCGGACTACATGACTACAGTATCGGGAATGGCAGCCCATTAGGCGACGGCATGGCATTCGACTGTACGGAATCAGCGGCCTGTCCAGTGAATTAATCATATTATTTGTGTGTTCTTCATACAATCTGCCCCCACCTTGTGATGCCTATTACATTGGACTACATGACTACAGTATCGGGAATGGCAGCCCATTAGGTGACGGCATGGCGTTTGACTGTACGGAATCAGCGGCTTGTCCAGTGAATTAATCATATTATTTGTGTGTTCCTCATATAATCTGCTCCCGTCTGGCCTATACATGGGAGCCGAGACTCTTCAATACCGACAAGTAGTTGGGTTTTGGGAGCCACATCCGTCGGCCGAGTCATGCTACCGCATACCTGTTATTGGGTTTGTCACCTTTTCAACTGGCCAAGGTGGGACTTTAGGGTTACCACCTGTCCCACTTTGCGAGGGACAGTCCCTCTTTAAGCAGTTGTGTCCTACAAAAATAATCAAGACATAGCAAATGTCCTGATTACAGGACAATATTTTATTCTACGTTTCTTTAATAGTTGCATAAAACAGTTATTTTATATATGAAACTTCTATATGTTATGTGAAGTAGCATAAGCAATTCAAATGTTACTAGAATAAGCTTTTACTTGTGCAAATAAGTATAATTCTGTACTATGCACGGCTGTACATATGTTTTGTCCTGGAAAGTCTGACATTTCTACAGCCAGTAGAAAGGAGAGTACTTCACTGTTTTGCCTAAATAAAAGGTTATTCTTGTAGCATTATAGTTGCTTATACTGTATCTTATAACATTTAGGTGTTTCAGATACAAATCAACTGTTTTATGCAATTACTACAGACAATATAGGAAATCTTTGCCCTAAATCACACGACATTTACCATAATTACATTTATTTTGCAGGACACAACTGCCCAAAGGAGAGTGCCCCTCGCAAAGGTGGACAGGTGGTAACCCCAACTCTATTATTCTATCATCTTTCTAAGGTAGTCGGCGGAACATGTGCTTTCTCTCACTAGCAGACCTCTCATACGAATGGGGAAGAATGAACACTGAATCAGGGACACTGCATAACAACCTCAGAGATACATTTAGAAGGTTAGTGCTATTAACCTGAAACATTGACGGACCCAGAGCAAATATGTATTCATATACATTGTCTGAGGGTACATGCTGTTTAGGACTCTTGCATGTTGTCATTATTCATTACGTGTATTCCGCCACCTTTCCTCCTAATATCACTAGTTCTAGCAGGGTTTAGTTGGGACTGTGTTAGATTCTGTTTCGTAATCGGGGACAGTTCAATGATATGGTCCCTATGTGTTCCCCTAATGGTTTATGGACTATCCAGTAGATGTGCTCTTAAGGTTTGGGAGGTATGAGCGTCTGCTATACCCACATCGGAATATTACTTACATCCACGGGGCAGTCCTAATATGTCTCTGCCAGCCAACACTTGCACGCCTAGGCCCATAATCACATACCCATAGTTTCCCAACCTGACACTCCTCTATAGCACTCATCCTTACTGTGGGAGCAGGTGGGGTATGAACACACCCCTACACACTGCCCACTCTCCCCGTTTTGGGACATATGTCATACGTTGTGTCAACCCATGTGTTATTAGACTTGCACAACCTACTGTTCCGTGTACAGCTACATCCTGGTCGCAGCATTCTTTACTGGCCTTGGCTGGAAGAACATAATTTTTTGTATCCCACAAGGGACGTCGCTGTCCATGTTTAAAGCATAGACCTTGTAGATCTCTCCCACTGGTAGTTTCCTGCCGGTGGTCTGGGAAGCAGTGGTGTATTTATCTTTATTGCGTGTCTGTATGTCTCACCGGCCTAGCTGGGGGGGTGGAAGGTAGACATTTATTTATTGGACCTCCTACCAACATATGCCTGGACTGAACATATGTTACCTGTAACTGCTGTAACATAACCTAGGTATATACATGTGTACATTTACTGTAACATATATATATATATATATATATATATATATATATATATACATTAATATATACAGATATATCTGCATATGTATGCATACATGTATATTCATATCTTGCTGTCTATATATATATATATATTTGTGTGTGTATATATAAATATATATATATATATATATATATATATATATATATATATATATATATATATGAATGATTATACGGGCACACATAAAATTGTCTAAGGCCAGCTTCAAGAGAAAAATTGCACAGGACACTAAGGATAATCACAAGGCTTTCTTTAGTTATGTTAGGAACCTGGGTGGTAATTCCCAGATATGCTCAGAATTAGTCCAAAATGACAAAAAATACACCGAACCCACAGACATTGCCAACATCCTAGCTGACAGGTTCAGCAAACTTCTCCCTCCCCACAAAAAGGGCAAATATCTATCCCAGCAGAGTGCTGCCCCCCTGACATCTCAGATGCTCAGGTAAGAGCCGCCCTCTCCAAAGCAAAAAACACAGCATCAATGGGACCCGATGGTGTCCCGGGCTGCGTCCTACATGAACTCCAAGAAGAGCTAAACCCAAACATAAAACCACTGTTCAATCTCAGCCTTACTACAGGGTATGTGCCAAAGAGTGGCATACAGCAACAGTGGTCCCTCTCCATAAAGGTGGTGCCTCAACGGATCCTGGAAACTATCGCCCCATAAGCCTGACTAGCTTGGTCTGCAAAGCTATGAAAAGGATCATCATGGACCTCATAAATAAAGATATTGGGGACCTACAAACACTGGATCCTACCCAGTTCGGCTTTGTTAAGGGCAGATCCTGCCTCTTAATCCTGGTTGATTTCTTTGAAACAGTCACCAAGGCCATTGATGAGGGGAAGGTGGTCCACACAGCCTACCTGGACCTCGCAAAAGCCTTCGATACAATACCCCACTCGGGCATTATAGATAAGCTCACCAGCTTAAATATAAACCCCTATGTCACTAGATGGATTGCAAACTGGCTCAAGGACAGAACCCACATGGTTAGAATTGCTGGAGCCATGTCAGACTCCAAACCAGTTACAAGTGGTGTCCCACAAGGCTCAGTCCTGGAACCTCTCTTGTTTGGTATATATTTCTCGGAGGTACAGGCCAACACGGAAGGACTGTGGCTGACCAAGTTCGCAGATGACTGCAAACTGGGTGCCATAATCGACTTTCCAGCCAACACAAGCATCCTCCAAAAGTGCCTTATAGAAACAGACAACTGGTGCCAGAGCCATGGCCTCAAGCTAAATGCCAAAAAGTGTATAGTCATCCCCTTTGGCAAAAACAAAGTGCCCACAAATTACCACATATGTTTTAATCCATTAAGTACAGAAGAAGTAATTAGGGACCTGGGGATCCAAGTTGATAGCAATCTCTCATTTGACAACCACATGGCCAAAGTGGTTAGAAAAACATTTTATATAGCCCACCTAATCATGAAGGGATTCACATCTAGATCAGGGGAGGTCATCGTGCCTCTTTACTCATCCCTCATCAGGCCCATAATTGAGTACAATGCCCCTTTTGGGATGTACCTTACCAGACACCTGCAGCAACTTGAAAGACCCCAAAAGTACCTCACCAAGAGGATCAAAGGGCTCAAACAGATGCCATATGCTGCCCGGTTAAAGAAACTCCAGCTCTACTCAGTGGCATACCGCCTGTTCAGAGGCGATCTGTGCCTGACATATAAAGCCATGTCCAACCCGGAATTAATGGACATGCTGCACCTCAGAAAATCCAAATTCCATCGAGCTACGCGCTCGAGAGACTTGAACCTCAGCACTGAAATAAATAGGACATGCTGGAGGGACAGATTCATAACCCAGAGGCTCCCTTCACTCTGGAATAAAATCCCAGTGCAGATTAGGCATAGTCCCTCATTGACTCTCTTCAAGAGGAATCTTGATGAGTGGATGGGAGATCATAGGTTTACCCCGGGTATCACTTCTGTGTCACTGTTAGACAGAGGCACAGTATACTAACCTCGAAAAAGGGCATAGCAAAATAAATTTAAAATGGGTGGCGAAAGCCAAACACATTCTGGCTAGGCTTATAAATGCCCTAGGGCTGATAGCCTAGTATGAACCTATGAACCTATGAACCTGTGAACATCTGTGTGTCAATACATTCCTCGCTCATACGAACTTACACATGTGTAATGGTGTTTATATATGCTTCATCAGCATACTAGTGCCTTATTCATTATGACACCGACACTTCACTCCAGTTTTCTTGTAATCGGTATTTAGCACGTTATACAGCAGACAAATGTCGCAATATGGTCATGTACGGATTACCAATGGTAATTGGAATGTGATACAGTGTGAATCGACCCGTCCCTCTTCTGCACAGCCTATTATTCCATCTACTGTCGACGTTTGTATGTGCACATTCCTATTATTTATGTCAACAAATGGAATGCATGTGTTACAGAGAAACTACTTCAACATATTGTTGTCTGCATGTGTGTATGCATATACACCTATTACGAACTAGCTGACCTCCACGGGGCGGTCATTAGAACCGGGCCATCCAACCCTGGCACGCCTGGATACATAATTGCATAACCATAGTTCCTCCACCCCACCCGTGTTGAATTTACTCGCGTAACATCCATTATCCACTTGTTATTGCAGCCATTACACACCTTTACACATTGCCCTCTCCAGAGCGTTTGGGGCCCTACACACATTTTGTCCCTCCTCGTGTATTCACAGGGTTTCCCGCCATGTATATTTGCACATATGTGCCTTTCCTGGGATTATGGAATACAGCCATTTGTGCTTTCCAATTTTTGGAGGTCCCAGCATGGGACTACATGCCATCTGTGTGTAAAGTAGACTTAGCAATTCAATGATGATACTCCCACTGGTAAAACCCTGCCTGTCAGCTCACTCCTGGCAGCTTTTTATGACATACGCTGAAAGCACTATATAATACCATAATAGCTCTTGATTCCCTTCACATCCCTTGTGTATGCTTTATTGTTACGACATTCATTCTTCATATAATATATATATATATATATATATATATATATATATATATATATATATATATAATATATCTATATTTCATGTATGTAGATATATATCTATACGCACATATATGTGTGTGTGTGTGTGTGTGTGTGTGTGTGTGTGTGTGTGTGTGTGTGTATGTGTGTGTGTGTGTGTGTGTGTGTGTGTGTGTGTGTGTGTATATATATATATATATATATATATATATATAGATATATGTGTGTGTATATATATATATATATATATATATATATATATATATATATATATATATATATATATATATATTACATCTGTACATACAAACATACATTTCCTATGCTGGGAGCTGCTTACACCCACGCAGGCGCACTCGCCTATGCTTACTGTGCGTTACGTATGTTTACTGCTGCTTATTTGTGCTTACTTGTACCTTATTCATTATGACAGTACCACTTTGATTGAAAGGATCTGGTTAGTAGTCCCATGTGATACACACGTTCACTTTTACATGTTTAAATGTTGGCTTTTCAGCAGAGCAACATTCATTCCACAAGGAAAATGATATGTGCTATAGTCGAACTTGAACCATGAATGCCTTTTCGTTAGGCGGATGCTCTAACCACTACACTACTGGTGTTCTGCTTCATTTATATGTATACCCATGTTTCATAATTACCCAAACACATACCTCAACACTTCACTTACACAGCAGGCATCCATTTTCCTGTTGGGAAAATCGCACTACTACACATGCGCCATTCCCTACTGCTCTGGACCCTTGCAGCATGTTGACTCACTCAAAGTATATTCAGACCTCCAAATCCTATATTCCTGGCACATACGTGTATTTGATTGTCAGGGTGTTCATGTGGTCATCTGGGTTTAGGCTTGTCTGACTGGGGACTGGGACTGCCCTGTACCTAGTTGAAAGTCAGACTTAGCACGGGGACATCGTTAGTTCCACTTTTAGCATCCTACCTGTGGTTGAGGATGCAGAGGTATGCTCACCTCTGGCCATCCTGATATATAACAGCACTAAATATTACGGGGGTTTCTGCTGCTGTTTCCCTTCACATTCATTATGACTGCTATATTGTGACCATGTTCATTATTCATATATATATATATATATATATATATATATCTATATCGGTCTGTACATACACATGCATATACACCTACATGCTTATTTACATTTCCCATACCGTTGAATCACCACCACTTACCGTTGCACATACACACTTACATACCCGCTTACGTCTAGGGTTGCCACCTTTTCAAATGACCAAAGTGGGGCATTTTCGGGACACACATCAGATTTTACAGGCCAACATACACCCATGGTCAGTACAAAGGTTAGAACTTTACGTATTTGCCTAAATGAAAGCTTATTCTTGTAGCAGTTTAGTTGCTTATTCTGTTTCTTGTAACATGTAAGTATTTTACATACAGAAATAACTGTTTTATGCAACTGTTACATGAAATATAGGACATAATTATTTCCTACAATCGCAGGACATTTGCCATTGTATTATTTTTGGTCAGGACACAACTGCCCAAAAAGGGACTGTCCCTCGGGAAGTGGGACAGGTGGTAACCCTACTTACGTCTGCTTTAAAGCACCTTAATCACCCTATATCCCACTGCCACTATGCGAATGTGTAAGGTATATATTCCTGATAATGCACATGTGGAGACATGCATCACAGTCAGGTCAATCTTGTGGACAACTACTGCTCATACAACTTGTGTCCAGATGTCTACAGGACTGGACATCATGTCGTGACACCAAGTCGAATGTTTAGAACAGATAATTATCCAATGAGGGATATCTAAAAATTGTGGGGACCAATGACTTTGATTCTTTTGGCTTTACGAAAATGAGGTAGGGTTATACATGCAAGGGATATATAGTTTGCAATCCTGAGACTGCCTAGGGTGCGACTGCCTACTATATATGAGTAGGGGTCACTATGTGCAGATATGACTGCGCCAAGCTAGCAGCCCGAGTATGGGTGGTTTTGGTGGATGTTCAGGAAGGGGAGGGTGGTATGCTGTGGAGGGGATGATGGGTATTCAATTATTTATCCAGGTGTGTTGGGGTTGGATGGCTCTGTTCAGGCCAGACCATTATGTGGGTATGTGACGGTAACGTTTCTGTACATGTGTATCGCACATTTTAATGTTCATATATTTGTGGGATTGTGTTCTACAGTATGGCCTGTCAGGTTGTATTGTGAATGTGAATGTTTGTTCTTTGGTTATCTTTCTGATTCACCCACCGCTCCCTCGTACACCTCCAGTTCACCTATTGTGCATCCAACCCAGACTCCCCTTGGTGAATTATTACATTACCCATCACCCCCGACCCACATATTCCACAGACACCATCCATCCCTTCTCTGGTTGATGGCCCATGGCAAAGTCAACAGAGCGCATTGTGTACACTACATATCTCTGGTACCAATATGGTTGTGAGGACTACCCTAGCATTTCTGATCTTCCACATGTTGTACTTCATGCACATAGGTATTCACAAATACTTATCTTTCATGACATGGTAGGTAGACCCAAGATAATACCTGTTCTTCTTTGGGCCATCCTGACAAGGACGACTTGAACCGCGAATGGGCAGATATTGGGCGATCGCTCTGACAATTGGTAGGGTTGCCACCTTTTCATATGACCAAGATGGGACATTTTCGGGACACACATCAGATTTTACAGGCCAACACATAACCATGGTCAGTACAAAAGATAGTACTTTAGTTTTATGTTTAAATGTAAGCTTATTGTTGTAGCAGTTTAGTTGCTTATTCTGTTTCGTTTACTTGCTTATTCTGTTTCTTGTAACATTTAGGTATTTTACATACGGAAATAAGCATTGTATGGGACTATTACATAAAATATGGGACATAATTATGTCCTACAGTCGCAGAACATTTGACATTTATAATGGTTTTGGTATGGACACAACTGCCTAGAGGGAGACTGTCCCTCACAATGTGGGACAGGTGGTAACCCTAACCATTGGGCTAGGCTTAGCAATTTGGGGCACGCTAACACAATGCTTTTCACTTCCACTTGGTATATCTATTGACAATACAATGGAATACGGGCACGGGATTTTAAATGTCATTTGTTCGAAGGACGGGGACTCAATATTCAGCTACGCGCCTTTGTGTTTACTTTTTATTTTGGTGTTCACAAAACTGTCTTGTATGCTTTGCATACATTTCAGTATCCACGGACACTGACAGGAGTGATTACTATTAGAAGCAGGCTGTACTAGTCAGCATTTTAGGTTGCACGTATGCAGCCGACATGTTCACGCCTCTGTGCAGCGCTTGGACATGCCCCCTGCACTCATGCACATTTACTATGCATGAGGCCGTTGCGGCAGCGCGCCTTCATTAATATGCATGTGGTGCTGCTGCGCCATCTCTACGCCACACGGTCAGTGCAAGGCTAATGCCGTCCTTGCGCCAAGCTTCATGAATCCCGGGGATTATCTGTTGTGTCTCCCTCCCGACAAAATAACCACACTCTGTCAACTTTATTTTTATATGGTATAGTCCCTTTTACTGGTAACTTATTTATTACCAGTCTCCTTTGGAAATCCTGACACTGTACTATCTTGGTTCACAACTTTTTTCTTACTTTCATGGCTTTAATAATTTCTTCTGGTAAAATTTCCCATGGATTTACATACTAATATTTTGCCACATTATAATACCACATCCTTTTATCTTTCTCTAGTTCATCAATTTTTTATTTCCATGTTAGTATTTTTTCTTGTTAATATTTAATTTCTTCCTTTACACATTATTTTCCCTTTTTCTTATTCTCATCATCTCCCACAACTTTTTGTATTTACATTTAAACATTTTCACTCCAGCAGTTAATGTTGTCACCTCACAGCAAGAGCTTTTGCAGTTCGATTCACAGCTGAGGTGCCTTCTGTGTGGAGTCTGCATGTCCTGCTCGCATTCGCATGGGTTTCCTCGGGGTGCTCCTGTTTCCTCTCACATTTCAAAGACATGCATCTGGAGAATTTCTCCCCGGGCCTCCCCTGAAAATAGGCTCTGTCCTAGCTGGACTTTCCTGATCAACAAATGTTAAATAAATAAAAAAAATTCTCATTCCCTTCCTCTACTCACTTTAAAGGAGTACCGCACCCACAGACTCAAATAACATGTTTAAAACATCATGGCATGATGTTTCCTACACTTTAACAGCACTCTGGGATTATTTACAGGATTTTAAATATTTTTATATGTAATTCCAGACTCTGACCACCTGGATGCTGGCATATTGACGTGGTTTGGATAAATCAGTTTGCCATCCAGTATCCCAGAAATCATTGTTTGGCTCAAAAATGTTACATCATGCAGGCCTCCTTTTGCCTAAAGTTCCTGTCATTTCATAGATGTTGCATGTGTACAAAGTACTGAGTAAAATAGAACACTGTAAGTAACATTCCCTGATGCTGGATGACTACTTAAAACAGAAACAGTGCAAATGCCACAGAACGGATCTACCTGACTACATCGACAGTTCAGAAGAGCGAAAACGACTTCACCAACATCACATAATCGACAGTTCAGAAACACGACACCTCATACACTTGACACATCATAACAACAACAATCAACAAACAAAACAAATCCCCTGTCCAAAAACCACACACACAACACAAGCACACCACAATCCTTACAAACCAACACTAACCCTTACATACACAACTATCTACAACCCTAACCGAAACCCTAACCCTAAGGTCCGTCACTATCGCACACTCACCTAACCCGCTACTAACCCTAACTCACTTAACCGCCTAACCCAAAAAAATATCACTACTGCACCCTTACCTAACCTGGCCCCTAACCCTAACTCACTTATCCCACCCCTATCCCTACAGACCGTCAACATCGACACTTACCTTACTCGACCCTTACCTAACCCACGCCTAACCCTAACTCACTTATCCCACCCCATCCCTACAGACCGTCAACATCGCACACTTACCTTACTGCACCTTACCTAACCTGCCTAACCCTAACTCACTTATCCCACCCCTATCCCTACAGACCGTCAACATCGCACACTTACCTTACTCGCACCCTAACGTCCGTCACTACCGCATACTTACACATCCTTTCCCCATCTCAGTGTTCTCAGCGTCGGTGTTTTCCTCCGTCGGTCTTCTGACTTGTCGATCTTCTGGCATCGGTGAAGTCATTTTCGCTCTTCTGAACTGTCGATGTAGTCAGGTAGATCCCACAGGACACACTCAAAGTGCTGTTCACTGCTGCCTTTTTTTCTAATTTAGTTTAAATGGCACTAATTTGTGAGACAATGAATTCCAGTCCATTTACTTCTCCCCTCCCCCTAGCTGTCAAGGTCCTGAGGGTAATTTGATCTGGTAATTCCATTGATTGTCAGATCTCAGCAGGGTGCTTGATTCATGTAATTTAATCTTTGCTCTAGCATTTCCTTTGTTAGAGGGGACATTTTTTGCTGCACTATAGCCATGGCCTTACTTGACTGCAATCACATCCAGTAAGGTCTTGCACCAAGGAGCTAAAGAATGAAACATTTATACTATTAACCAGTTTAGATCTTTATTAATTTAAGTGTTAAGGTATCACTTCATGCTTCCACCTTGTTAAAAATTGAGATTTACATGTGCAAAGTGTGTTGGTATGCTGTGTTTGCCTTCATATGTTTTTACTCCACTGGTTGGTTTGCAAAAAAAAAAATTTTGCAGTGTCCCTGGATTTGTCTTTGTACATACAAACCACATTGCTATATTTTCCCCTTCCTTTTTTTTGTGTCCAGAAGTCACTTATAACAAAGTAAATTTTTTATTGATTTTTTTTAAATAAAGGATATCAAGGTTAACTTACTTTGAATCAGATAATGGATGCCACTGCAAAGAATCACTGTTGAAATATTTGTGCATGGACAAAATCCCTTACTAAATCTATTTGCCAGCCTCCAGTTCAATTGGTGCTATGGCTTTAATATACTGGTGTGTTTGCTCATGCCTTCCAAATATCTCCACCATTACATACCACTTTTGCAGTGTAGTAACCACCCGACATGCCCATACACTTTTAGCCATCAATATGCAGCTACTCCTGCTCATGTGAGTATGTGAATTCATTTTCAGACTTAAGGTGTGGAAGCTGCACTGAATAATTCTAGGTGCTTGTTCAGGTTTTACATGGTGCTTGCTTAGAGCTACTCTCATGTTAAGCCACTATGAATATGTTGCACTGCCACCTCTGATACCAGGGTAATGTTTTAATCTTTCTATTCCCGCACTGCACACTAGCAGTATCTGGTGCAAATACAACAGAGAAGTATGCAAGCGATACACCACCTAAGCATCATTTGCCGTGCAGAATGTACAAGTATGCATACCACATTTCTGTGTTTCCAAACATCGGTGTTGCTACACTACTACTGAATAAAATAAACAACACTCAGACTGGGGGAAGGACAAGGGAGCCATGACATCACAGAATGAGTGGGTCTTATTATTTTAGTTAGAATCAGATAATGGCTGTGGTGATGTCACTTTGGGGGAGGGAATTGATTAAAAAAAAAAAAAAAGTACCTGCACTGCCTGGCCTCGATGATGTCAGTAATTGGGCGACTCCAGCAAGCTTTATTCAAACGTGAGAGAATCATTTTGTAAGTGAAACCATCACAGTATGAGAAGGTAGGCTTCTGTTACAGAAGTAAGGGGAAATATAAAAATTGTAAATGCTTTATTGTTGTTGCTTTACAGAGGACAATGTAAATAGGGAGGAAAAGGGCCGTGATGTTGAGGAATAAATTAGAGAAACCTGTTGTACTCCTTTAACACGCTATACAAGTTTAAAGAAGCGGAATAAACAACTGGATTTAGTAACCCCCAAACCCCCTTTATCTTCACTTATATGCAACACACTTATTTTCACAGGATGTAATCTTCAACCACATATGAAAGAAAATACCATTTGCACAATTTCCTTTTCATATTTTTCTGGGATCATATAATCATTTAACATGTATGCTACTTTCCCCATTAATACAGAATTCACCAGATAAACTTTTTTCCCTAAATGCTAATCTATACATCCTCCACAGAAGACACATTTGTTTCATTCTGTCTATCAAACCCTCCAACTGCATCATAGCTACATAATTTTTTCCAAATTTTATCTCTAGAAAAGACACTTCATTCACTGAAAAATACCTCCCCCAATTATCACCACAACACACAAACCCTTACTGTTACCTTTGCAGAAAGTCATTCCCATTTTGTTTAAACATCCATTCAGACAAACCAACACTTCCCTCGTCCATAATTTGTTCTTTGTAACTACAACTATATCATCTGCATACCTCCTTTTGCCTCACATATCTAGCATCCTTCATTTTATAACTTACTTTGCTCACTGTCACATTCATTACCAATGCAAACAATATTCCACTCATGGGACATCCTTTTCTTATACCACACTTCATGCATATTTCCTTACTCAGCCACCATTCACTAATACTCTAACTCCACAATTCTGATATGCTGACATACACACTTTCCTAATTCTATTATCTATTCCATACTTCTCCATAATCTCCCACAAAGCATTGTGTCCTACTGTACCAAATGCCTTGCAAATATCACCTACCTCCATATGTTTCACATCATTTTTCTATTTCCCTGTAAATCACAATTAAAGTCCCCCACTATTATAATTTTCATGTTAAACACCACATAGTCTAATATTTGATGGAACAGATTTTCTTTTCTTGCTAGCTATATATGCATATAATTCTATAATTCTTTAAACATTTTCTCTCCAACCTCACATCTACAACAGTTAACCTTCCTATCCTAATGTTGCATCTAGTATTTAACTGTGTTTTTAAACAGCACAGTCACTCTAGATAAACCTTCACTTCCCAAGTACCATATTGTATTTCCACTTCACAATTTTTCTCTTTGCAGTCCTTCCTCATTTGTCAGGAATCTTATATCCTCCTACAGAATAACACCCAACTACATTTAGCACACCATTCCAATATCCATATCCTTCTTATAGTACTAATAATACTGTTCACATTTATTGAAAGTTTTCTAAAATCATTGTTTGTCCTTTTTAAGTTTAGGGGCGATATTTTTACATTTTTTCTTATTTTTTCTATTTTCCCAATTGAATATTTTTCCTGGATTTATGTACAAATAATCCTTTAATCCTTGATCCTCAGAATCAGATTTTTTTCACTGGCTAGAACTTCAAAAATATCAATCTCTTCTCCTGACCTCTCTCTCTCTCGCCTTATTTTTCCCGTCCGTATTTTTTTTCTTCTTCAACACTTTATTTTTCATCTAGTTCACCCTCTTCCCCAGCCTCTTGCTGTCCTTCCTCATGTTTGTTTTCTTCCCTTTCCCTTTGTTTTGCATTTTGACAATCCATCCAAAAGTGTTCATTTTTTACACAACCTGCATATAGGCACACACGTTCTTCCTTCTTGCTGTATGTTCTTTCTCTTCACACTAGTTATATCACGTATCCATGGTGGTATCCATGGACACCGACAGGAGTGATTACTATTAGAGGCAGGCTGTACTAGTCAGCATTTTAGGTTGCACGTATGCAGCCGACATGTTCACGCCTCTGTGCAGCGCTTGGACATACCCCCTGCCCTCATGCACATTTACTGTGCATGAGGCCATTGCGGCAGCACGCCTTCATTAATATGCATGTGGTGCTGCTGCGCCATCTCTACGCCGCACGGTCGGCGCAAGGCTAATGCCGTCCTTGCGCCGAGCTTCATGAATCCCGGGGATTATCTGTTGTGTCTCCCTCCCCACAAAATAACCACACTCTGTCAACTTTCTTTTTATATGGTATAGTCCCTTTTACTGGTAACTTATTTATTACCAGTCTCCTTTGGAAATCCTGACACTGTACTATCTTGGTTCACAACTTTTTTCTTACTTTCATGGCTTTAATAATTTCTTCTGGTAAAATTTCCCATGGATTTACATACTAATATTTTGTCACATTATTATACCACATCCTTCTATCTTTCTAAAATATATACTTCAAAAATATCAATCTCTTCTCCTGACCTCCCTCTCTCCTTATTTTTCCCGTCCGTATTTGTTTTCTTCTTCGACACTTTATTTTTCATCTAGTTCACCCTCTTCCCCAGCCTCTTGCTGTCCTTCCTCATGTTTGTTTTCTTCCCTTTCCCTTTGTTTTGCATTTTGACAATCCATCCAAAAGTGTTCATTTTTTACACAACCTGCATATAGGCACACACGTTCTTCCTTCTTGCTGTATGTTCTTTCTCTTCACACTGGTTATATCATACCTTGTCACAATCATTTATTAAATGAGAAAAGTCTCCACAAAAGAAACATGATTTAGGATGGCCAGCATATCTTAATATCCCTCTATGACTAGCCACAAAATAATACCTGGCAAATGTTTCACTGTTTTACATTTCAAAATAGCTTCTTTCCTCCAGCCTCCATTCCATAATTTTCCCTCATGTCTAACTTTCACAATATTATCAACAGTTTCACACAGACTTTGCATGCATTCTCAATATCATCTTCTTCCAGTTCATCAGTTCTAAACTGCAAAATAGCATTTTCTTAACATTTAAGTTGCTACCAGAAAACATATAATTGTTCCATGGAAAAATATCCTTTTTATTACACAGTTCCAGAAATGTCATCATCAGTCCATCAGTTTCAAGTATTAATTCACAAACCATCTCTGTCCCAGTATGTATAAAGGCCACATTTCTTGAGCTTTAAAACCCAGAATAATTACCAGATTGTCCCATACATAATATCTATTACAGTGTCATTCTCACAGTTAGTCTTTTCTTCTTTTTAAAAACAGATTTACTTATAATTTGATGTTGCTCTCCTTTTTTGCCTGCTTCACTGCTGCACATGTTTTACTTACTGCATTATCTGATGCGACAAAACCAGGCACCTTCTCAGTTTGTTGCTGCTTTCCTGTTTTACTTTCTGTCACTGCTGGGTAAGGTTTAACTGCTGCATTTTCTGCTGTCACATCACCTGGTTCCTTTTCCACTTTACCATCCTCAGCACTTCTAAAGTTATCTGCCACCTCACCCCATGAAACAGCAGAACTGTCACCTGGATCATCCTGCTTGATTAACTTTAACTGAACATCATCTTCAAACCCTCCTGATGCCAGTTCTGTTATCTGCACCACCTCAACAGACTCGCTTTCTTCCTTCTCCATGGAGACAGCTAAATACTCATTTGTAACATTCACGACACAGGAATCTTTGCTTACGTTCTAAACTTTCATATTGAACAGACTTTTCTCCAAATACTCGCTTTTCACCTCCAAATTACCCATAGCTTTTCTATATTCTTTTGTGCTGTTGCTTCTCTTAGGCCTCTTCCTAACTGCTGTAGTAGCCAAGTAGCACCATCTAGCAGCACCAAAGAGTAGGGGAAGTTACCCAATGCCCTGGACAAATTTCCACCAGTAGTAGAAATACCCCCTTGGGTCTCCTCTGAAAAGAGGTCACTGGCCTAGTGGAGCTAACCTGGTCAACAAAATGTTTAAATAAATAAAAATAAATTTCCACTGAACCTGCACTGAGCTGAATGCTGCTGGTCTGCAGCTTACCCAGGCTGTTTTAATTTTCTTTCACTGTAAAGGGCGCCATTACCATTATATGTTATATTTCCCTTTTAAAATGCTTATATTGGCTTCTACCTGTTTTTTTAATACTGTTAATATTGACACCATATGTATTCTGTTAAGAAGATGAAGATGATGTTAATATTTTAATTATTACTGTATGTGCATTAGTCTTGCTGTCACTCAGACTATGTGTTCACTGTTAAGTCTCGCACGGGGACCAAAGCAATGTAATTTCATTCAGCTTGCACTGCTGTGTATATCTGGTCATCAATAAAGTTTACTTTGACTTTGACTTAACCACGACAATGCTTTAACAAAACATGTTGAAGATTGCCTGTCTTTTAATAAATTCATGTTTTTTATATTGGAGAAAGTGGAAAAGAATGAAAAGGGTGAATGAGATATTTTTTTTTTTGAATAGGGAACTTTATAGGCAGTTCAAGCTGGGTGTGGACTCAGGTCTGGGTATTACAGATTTTAGTTCCATCAAAACCATTTTAATAGGGAAACATAACACATTATAGATGCATGCTTGGGATTAGTTAGTGTGGATCATGTGATCTGTTAGTAGGTATTTAAATGTTTGTTCATTTGGTGTTTTGAGTTTGCTCTGAATAAGTCTGTAAATATTACAGATGAAAGCGCTTAATTGTATTAAATACATTCCTCATTCTAAGAGACATGGAGAGTAATTTTTGTGGATTTGTTTTGGTTTATTCTTCTCTTATCAGCCCTTTGGTGCCTTTGGGTTTAAATTTTGGGTTATTTCCACAGAATATTCACCTTTTCTACTTGCTTTCTGATAATTTAATGTAGATGTACTCACACTACACCCATAACTTTCCCAGAGAATCCATTTGTACATACCAATTAAATTGCCCCTTATCAAAGATATCCTGGGACATCCAAGATGGCTGCACACTGAGTAAGAGATTGTTTCTAGCTATCCCAGTGTGCAAACAGAAACTCAGCAGAGAAGGCCAGTAGACTTGTGTATATTTGTAAATTTTAGTAACTGGCTAATAAGTTCACTGCCTGGATGTCAGGAATAAAGAAATGCAGAAGGCCTGGAAAAATCAGCTACAGAAACACTGACTGGGGAAAGTTCTGCAGCTGTTCAGCAAAAAGCAATGCAAATTTCAGACACGACTTCCAATAACCTATAGGAAGATATAAGACAACTGCACACAGACCTGGTTAAAATAAGCAAAACACTGATGGAATATATCAAACAAACAACAAAAAGCTGAAAAAAATGGAAGAAGCTTTAAACAGATATTCAGATGTGATGATAAAACTGTAAAAATCAGAGGTAGAAATGAAGAAAAGGTTGTCTGAATATGAGACTGCTCAGGAAGAGATATTTCAAAAAATAATAGAATTAGAGAACAAAGCGGGTAGGGAAAACCTGAGATTTTTAGCTATACCAGAGAAGCTGGAAGAGACAGACTGAATTAATTTTATGAAAGTACAAATAAGCAACTGGACTGGTATTTCATAGCAGGAGCTGTTAGTTGAAGGGCACATCATGTGTCCTAGCTATAAGAAAGCAACCTAGACCTTTAAGAGTAAAGATGCAATCTTACCAGTAGAAGGAGTTGATTCTGACAAACCTGTGGCAGAAGGACAAAATACTAAAAGTGGGAGAGAGCAGAGTGTTTGGGGAGAATGATTACTCATTGCACACCAGGCAAAATAGAAGTAAATTCATTCCACTATTCAGAGAATGTTGAGATGCAGGTGTAAGATTCAAACTGCTGTACCAGCTGTCTTTAAGGTATTCTTCCCTGGAGGGACAAAATAATTTTTGATGAAGTGCATGCTAAGGAGGAAATACAAAAGTCTGTCCAAAAAAAAAGTGAGCCGTGAAGCAGAAGGAGATTCTGCTTCTTGTTCCTCTAGTAATAAAGACCACAATGAGACTGTACCTGTGAAACCTTTTCAGTATTTCAACAGAAAATGCTGGCACAAAAGAAAGGAGCATGAGTGTTAACTAAAATAATCGAGAGTATGTTGTAAACTGGAAAGCTGACAGATTTGTTGTGAGCTGCAGAATTGGAATCTATTCCAAACTGATAAGTACACTTTTTGCAACTTAATTTGCACTGTGCTGTATTTATATACTTGCCTATTATTTATAGTGGTGCTGTATTGTTTCTGTCTCTTGCTGTCTCCACTGTGTTTTTTTTCTCAGGGTAGCTCAAGCTAGTTTCAGGGAGGGGGTTGTTGAGTCAGCCCACATCCTAGCTGTTAGTCATTGCCTGAGGAGTATCTCATTGCTGTAATTCCAATACAGACTGCATTTCTGTGAACTGCTGGAAAGCTGATAGATTTGCTGTGAGCTGCAGAATTGGAATCTATTCCAAACTGATAAGTACACTTTATGCAACTTAATTTGCACTGTGGTGTATTTATACACTTGCCTATTATTTATAGTGGTGCTGTATTGTTTATGTCTCTTGTTGTCTCCACTGTGTTTTTTTCTCAGGGTAGCTCAAGCTAGTTTCAGGGAGGGGGTTGTTGAGCCAGCCCACATCCTAGCTGTTAGTCATTGCCCGAGGAGTATCTCATTGTTGTAAATCCAGTACAGCCTGCATTTATGTGAACTGTTGGAAATCTGATAGATTTGATGTGAGCTGCAGAATTGAAATCTATTCCAAACTGATAAGTACACTTTTTGCAACTTAATTTGCACTGTGATGTATTTATACACTTGCCTATTATTTATAGTGGTGCTGTATTGTTTATGTCTCTTGTTGTCTCCACTGTGTTTTTTTCTCAGGGTAGCTCAAGCTAGTTTCAGGGAGGGGGTTGTTGAGCCAGCCCACATCCTAGCTGTTAGTCATTGCCCGAGGAGTATCTCATTGTTGTAAATCCAGTACAGCCTGCATTTATGTGAACTGTTGGAAATCTGATAGATTTGATGTGAGCTGCATAATTGGAATCTATTCCAAACTGATAAGTACACTTTTTGCAACTTAATTTGCATTGTGCTGGATTTATTCACCTGCCTAATATTTATAGTGGTGCTATATTGTTTCTGTCTCTTGGTGTCTCCACTGTTTTTCTCCCACCCACTCTCCCTGTTCTTGTCTTGGTGTTAATCTTGAAGGCTTTGAAACTGCCCGCCCCTCTTGTAAGTTTGTATTTGGATACTCCTTCTGGGCTCACTCACCCAACTGAGTGCAGTGAGATCATATTCTGATTTCAGGCACTCCTACTGTGTACAAAGAGAGCATTTGAGAAGGACAACCCCTGTAGCCTCTTAATCCTGCTGTATTCCCTCCCTCAAAAAAAAAAAAAGTATACACACACACACACACACACATATATATATATATATATATATATATATATATATATATATATATATATTCAGCTATTCTTACTGTAACTGTCTTAGTTGTTGTTCTGCGTGCTGTTATCGGTTCAGTTGTTCTTACTCTGCACTTATTACTGCTCGTTAGTAGCCTTCTAATTTAATGCCTTCTTCACTTGTTTTTTAGTCACTTGTTAATTTAATTGCATTTAATTAAACTGTATTTGCCATAATATTGATACACACGTGCTAGCCTGCACTGCATTTGAATTGTATTTACTGCTGTTTTAGCTGCTTTTCTGTAAAAAAAAAAAAATCCTAGCTTGTTTCCTGCCTTTCATGTAACTTGTCTAGTCCAGATACAGACTTGCTGTATCCAGGACTGTTTGTAAGCTCCTGAGCCCCCCAAGCTTTCTGTGTCGGAAGGAAGCCTTCTAGCTTATCAGTGAGAGTGGTAAGCACTAGGTAGCCTATCTATCACAGGAGGAGAGGTTTCAGGCCCTGAAATACAGTTTATTGGCCATTTGGGAAGCTTTTCCATCTCTTTCAACCTTCTGATTCAAAAGCCTGTGTTTGTGCTTGTTTCCTGCCTTTCCTGTTACTAGTCTAGTCCAGGTACAGATTTGCTGTATCCAGGACTCTTTGTAAGCTTCTGAGCCCCCCCCCCAAACCTTTCTGTGTTGGAGGGAAGCCTTCTAGCTTATCAGTGGGAGTGGCAAGCATTAGGTAGCCTATCTACCATGGGAAGAGTGGGTTTTGGCCCACAAATTGTAGTTTATTGGCCATTTTAGGCAGTTTTCCATCTCTTTCAACTTGCTGGCTTAAAAGCCTGCATTTGTGCTTGTTCCCCACCTTTCCTGTAACTAGTCTAGTCCAGGTACAGATTTGCTGTATCCAGGACTCTTTGTAAGCTTCTGAGCCCCCCAAGCCTTTCTGTGTTGGATGAAAGTCTTCTAGCTTATCAGTGGGAGTGGTAAGCATTAGGTAGCCTATCTACCACAAGAGGAGTGGTTCCTGGCCCAGAAATTGTAGCTACTGGCCGTTTGGGCAGTTTTTTTCCCATCTCTTTCAACTTTCTGGTTTAAAAGCCGCAGTTGCGCTGTTTCCCACCTTTCCTGTTACTAGCCTAGTCCAGATACAGAGTTTCTGTATCCAAGACTGTTGGTAAGCTTCTGAGCCCCACAAGCCTTTCTGTGTTGGAGGGAAGCCTTCTAGCTTATCAGTGGGAGTGGTAAGCACTAGGTAGCCTATCTACCACAAGAGGAGTGGTTCTGGTCCAGAAATTGTAGTTTATTGGCCATTTGGGCAGTTTTTTCCATCTCTCTCAACTTTCTGGTTTTAAATCCCATGTTTGCACTTGATCCCCACCTTTCCCATAACTAGTCTAGTCCAGGTACAGATTTGCTGTATCCAGGACTGTTTGTAAGCTTCTGAGCCCTCCAAGCCTTTGTGTTGGAGTGCAGCCTTCTAGCTTATCAGTAGAGTTGTAAGTACTAGGTAGCCTGTCTACCACAAGAGGAGTGGTTCTTGGCCCAGGAATTGTAGTTTATTGATCATTCAGGAAGTTGTCCATTTCTTTCAACTTTTTGGTTTAAAAGATCACATCTGCGCTTGTTTCCCATCTTTCCTGTAACTAACCTACTGGAAAGCACTATAAAGCCTTAAACTGATACAAGCCTTCTAGCTTAAAAGAGAGACTTTGGAGTGATTGAGTAACAGTTTGCTGCATTTTCTTGCTGTACTTAACTGTTTTCTGCCTAAACACTGATTTTTCCAGCACTTATTGTGATTTAAAAGCTTGTTTTTTTCACATATTGTACTTATTTGACTGCCTGCACTTTTAAAAAGTTATTTTTTTGTTTAAATAAATTGTGTAACTGTTGTAGGCTACACACTAAAGTGTGATAGCCTTTTCTGATCACTTGTAGTCATTTAAAGCTGTTTTAAGTGTACTTTTTACTGTTTTTGCCTTATCTTTTCAAAAAAATTTTCTTGTTTCCCACCTTTCTAAGCTAGTATAGTCCAGTTTTCAGGCTAGTGCTAAATTCAGGGCTGTGTTACAAGTTTCTGAGTTGCCCATACCTTACTTGTATAGAGGGAAGTTTCTCTGTTCACCTGTGAGAGAGAAGAACTTTGAGCAGCCATCTGTCCCTAGAGTTCCAGCCCAGAAGTTAGTAGTTTAAAAACCGTGATTGCACAGTTTTGTGCACCGGGCAGCACCAGTTAGTTAGGGTTAAATTATTCCCAGCTCCACTAAGTCTCCTCTTCAGTTTTTTACTTGAAACTAGTCTAACTCTCAACCTAAGCAGTCAAAATGCATCCTACAGTTCAGCACTTGCTCAGACCTAATAGCAAGCACTAATATACCCCGACACTTGAATGCCCAGCAGGGCAAGGCTCTTTATCCACCCCTCACCAACCAAGCGACTAAGCAGCTCAACCTGCTATTCAGGCATGACCAAAGGGCAACTTCAGGTGTAATCTCCAGTCCAGCTGGTGAATCTGGGTATCCTGAGGCAATGTTACAACTGCCTCATGTACACAGACAGCACTCTCCTCCTACCACAAAACACTAACATATACGACAGATTTTATACAGCCAAACTGGAAACTAAGGTCTCTCCACCCAAGACTGGAACAGACAGTCATGAGGAGAAGGTTAACACTTGCACCACACTTCCAGCCTCACATAGACCTACTAAGCCAGCACTGGCAAAAAATACACATAAATACACAAAATCATACTTGGAGGCTCTAAATAAAAACCTGAAAAAGCATCAGAGAGCTCCAAAGCAGACACCCACAAAACCTACACCTCCCGTCACAAACCAGACAACACATAAAACACAAAATCAATATGCTGCACAATCACAGCCCTTAAGGTGAAATAACATACCTAACACACTAGTAATAGGTGACTCAATAGTCAGGCACACTGACGCCCCAGTCACTAGGCTGGACAAGGAGAAGGTTACTGTTAGCTGCCTATCAGGAGCCAGAATCCACCACATAACACAAGCACTCAGGTCACTCCAGAACAAGTACAAATATGACTCTGTCATTGTTCATGTTGGTGTGAATGACCTGAGACATACCTCCCAAGAGTACATGAAAATAGACATGGAAGAGCTCTCTGATCATGTAGCCCAGGCAGGTATGATCCTGAGTAGCATCCTGCTCTCACCAAGAATGATACCTCAGTATAAAGAAAAATTTATCAATTTCAACAATTGGCTAAGTTTCTGGTGTCATTCAAAGGGGATCCAGTGTCTGTCGGCCTGGGATGACATGCTCAACAAGCCACGTTGCTTCCCAAGAGATGGCTTGCTCCTGTCACCCCTTGGCTTTCGAATACTGGCCAAGGCTCTTTCTGCCCCCATAGTGCCTTTTTAAGCAAGGCTCGAAATTCAAACCCACCACCATAAACAGCACAAGTAAAAAAATGAGGGTTATGCTACTCAACGCCAGGAGTTTAAATCTCAAAATGCATGCACTCAAAGCACTCCTAAGTATGGAGAACGTCGACATCTGTGCAGTAACTGAAACCTGGTTCAAGGCTCCAGAGAGCACTCCAGCACTACTGGGCTACAACTCATACTACACATTTCGACCACAGAACACAGACCAAAACACAAAAGGAGGGGGTGTATCCATATTCATCAAGGATACCCACACCTCCAGGTTAGTGGCACAGCATGATACCTCTGAGATAATCCATGTGCAACTAACATCGGGTAAATCTGCAATGCAAATTGTGGCCTGCTACAGATCACCCTCCATGACCCAGGACCACCACTCCGCCTTTCTGGAGACACTGGAAAACATGAAGGTCCTACCGAACACCCTGATATTGGCCGATTTCAATTACCCTACCATTAACTGGGAAAACTACTTGAGTACAAACTCCCAGGCTCAGCGCTTCCTGGAATTTATCAACTCAAATGCCCTGGATCAGCTGGTAAACTCCTTTACCAGAGGCCACATCATATTAGACCTGGTCATCACCAACATGGGCGACAGGTGTTCCGTACTGGAGGTCAACTCGTCACTGGTTAGATCAGACCATAAACTAATCACCCTGGATAGCCACACCCCACCACCACCCCCAACCAAGGAAACCACAGTGAAAAACTTTTCTAAAGCAAACTTCACCTTACTTAAGGCAGAGGTGGTAAGTTTCACAGCCCCCACACTAAAGGATAACACTGCTCAAGATGCAGAATCCTTTACAATTGCACTCTATGATCACCTACAAGGATGCATGGATAATACCATCCCTAGCAAAACCAAGACTCACTCTTCTAAGAGAAGGAAACCAGTCTGGTGGACCCCTGCCATAAACAGGTTATATAACAGAAGGAGGAAACTAGTTCAGAAAAAAAGCAAATCCTAAGAAGGAAAGACATCCCTGATCAGTATCAGTAAGAAACTAAGGTCCCTCATAAAATCATCCAAGGCTAACTTCGAAAGAAAAAATAGCCAAGGATTCAAAAGATAACCACAAAGCCTTCTTTAGCTATGTCAAGTAAGTGGCAACTCACAGATATGCTCTGAGCTAGTGCAAAATAGCACAAAATATACTGAACCTACTGATATTGCCAACATCCTGGCAGATAGATTCAGTGCAAACTTCACCTCCCTCTCACCTTCAAAAGGGCCCACAACAATACTGGAAAAGTGTAGTGTCCCAGAAATCACAGAAACACAGGTGAAAACAGCCCTTTCATAAGCCAAAAACACAGCATCAATGGGGTGAGATGGGGTCCCAGGCTGCATCTTGCACGAACTACAGAATGAACTAACCCCCCACCTAAACATGCTGTTCAACCTCAGCCTGTCCACAGGCTATGTGCCCATAGAATGGTGCACAGCAACGGTTATTCTGCTCCACAAAGAAGGGGCCACAACTGACCCTGGTAACTATCACCCCATAAGCCTGACTAGCCTGGTCTGCAAGGCTATGGAGCGCATCATCATGGAACTAATTAACAAAAATATTGGGAACCTCCAAACACTTGACCTGACCCAGTTTGGCTTTGTTAAGGGCAGATCATGCCTACTAAACCTGGTTGACTTCTTCAAGACAGTCACCAAGGCCATAGATGAGGGAAAGGTGGTTCACACAGTCTACCTTGATCTCGCCAAGGCGTTCAACACCATTTCTCACTCAGGTATTATAGAAAAACTCACCAGCCTGAACATTAACAACATCACAAGATGGGTTGCCACTGGCTTACAGACAGAACTCACATGGTAAGAATAGCAGGCTCCAGGTCTGACTCTAAACCAGTCACAAGTGGTGTCCCGCAAGGCTCAGTTCTGGAACCCGTACTGTTTGGCATATATTTCTCAGAAGTACAGGCAAACACAGGAAGATTATGGCTAACCAAGTTCGCCGATGACTGCTAACTAGGAGCCATAAGTGACTCTCCGGCTGACATCCTTCAAAAAAGCCTTACTGAGACAGACACCTGGTGTCAAAGTCATGTCCTCAAGCTAAATGTCACAAAATGCATAGTCAACCCATTTGGGAAAAACAAAATCCCACAAATTACCACATAGGCGGCAGCCCCCTTAATACAGAAGAGGTAATAAGAGATCTGGGGACCCAAGTAGATAGTAATCTCTCCTTTGACAATCATATTGCTAAAGTAGTTAGAAAATCCTTCTATGTGGCCCATCTAATTACTAAGGGGTTCGCATCTAGAAATAAAGAGCTTATAGTGCCCCTCTACTCATCATTCATCAGACCCATCATACAGTACAATGCCCCATTTGGGATGTACCTCACAAGACACTTCCAACAGCTGGAAAGACCACAAAAGCACCTCACCAAGAGGATTACTGGCCTCAAACATATGTCCTATGCAGCCCGACTGAAAAACCTCTGGCTGTACTCAGTGGCATATCGCTTACTCAAAGGTGATCTCTGCCTGACTTACAAAGCCATGCTCCACCTAAAGAAATCCAAGTCACTGCGAGCCACGTGCTCTAATGAGATGAACCTTGCCACAACAATAAATAGAACATGCTGGAGGGATAGATTCCTGTCACAGAGACTCCCCATGCTTTGGAACAAAATTCCTAACTACATTAGGCAGAGCCCCTCACTAACACTCTTCAAGAGAAGCCTTGATGAGTGGATGTGTAACAGAAAATACACCCCTGGGATCACTTCATTGGCTCTGCTTGACAGAGGCTCAGTTAATTAATCAATGGTGTGGCAAAAGCTGACACACTCTGGCTAAGCTTATAAATGCCCTCGGCAGATAGCCTAGTACCTACCTATGAACTTATGAACCTAAGCATAGACATGATTTGGGTGATGGAGAAGAGCAGTAATAAAACCAGTAACTTAATGTGGGATTACAATGCAATAACTATATTTGTGAAATATGACAGAACAAGAAAATCTGGAAATTTTGAACTTTTTCAAAATTTGTTGGATTTGTGGGGACTATGCCCTACTCCATGTCATTAATGTTTGGAAAAATGCTTTGGGGAGGGGAAGAGCGGGAAGTAAGCGAACTTTAAATAAGGAAAACACTTTCTTTTCTTAATAGTACTTTATTTGTGGTACATGATTTTCTTTGCATGCTATTTTAAGTGTAATGGGGATTGTAAACAGGTGTTGTTTTTCTTTTTTTTCCCTCTTCTCTCTTTCTTCTTGTACAGTTTTAAGAAATATAGGCAATGTAATGGTAAAAAAAGAAAAGGAAAAAAGGGAAAAAAGGAAAAAAAGGGAGCCTGGTTGAAAAGGCATGACAATGTTAAAATTAATGTGCTTTTTTCATTCTTGCATGGGGAAATGACTGGATTGAGGACCTTGGATTTATTAGTTTTAAGCGATAGAAGTAAATGAAAAAGAATATTGAGTATTATGAGGCTATTTTATCTAGGAAATGCATGTATACTAAGTAGCAATTCTGCAGCTGGTCTTCATGTCACCACAGAGATAATCTGATAAAGAGAAACTATAGACAGTCTGGTGGAAGGGGACTAGCTGAGGGAAAAGAAAACAAGAAAAGAGAAATTAGGTAGGACATAATGTTCCTTGAAAACAATCAGCGGCTTTTCCAGCTGTGAGAACTTTAAAGATAATACAAAACCAATTAGACTTGAAGTAAAGTTTTCTCATTTTTTTAAATGCAATGGGGATACTAATGTAAAAAAGGTGCTTTTGTTTTTTTCTTTTTCTCCTTCTTCTCTCTTTTTCTTTGTTTAGTTTTAAGAAATGTAGGCACTTCAATGGAAAAAAAGAAGAAGAGGAAGAGAAGGGGGGAGTGAGGAAGGGTCTAGTTAAGACAGAATGACACAAGAAAAATCAGTGTGCATTTTCCCATGCTTGCAAAGGGAAATGACTGGGTTAAGACCCTAGGTGTTATCCAGTGACAAGTTTATTGCAAAGTATATACATGAAAAAGAATATTGAATATTATAAGGCTTTTTTATGGTAAACACGGTACCTGTAGCAGTTTTGTGTCCAGTTTGCATGTCACTAGAAGACAGTTTGATAAAGTGAAATGGCTTGGAGAAAGTGTTTACTGAAAGCATTCAAGTGTTTTCTCAGCTGGAAGAGGTATAAAGATAGACAAAATTAAATAGCACTTACTAATAGCACAGGCTGTACCATGCATCTTATCATGACTAACGTTTTTTTTTCCATTAATTCTAGCCTGTCTGTGTGGGTATCAGCTTAGAACTTTTGTTCTTATTAGGAAGCAAAAACTTCAATATTTGAAGATGTACAAAGTTTTGTGCATTATTAAGTTAATAGGTTTTGGGGGGTTGGGGGGTTATTTGTTCTGTTTGAGGGCTTTCAAAAAACAAAAAAAGTTATGTAAGATGTGGCATAGGCGCAAATGGCTATGACAAGAAACAGTTGTATTAAAGACCAACCTGCTGAACAGTTTATGCATGTAACAAAAGTTGTAACTAGACATTTAACAGAAAAGCAGTTATACATAAAAAGTGGTAATAATAACTATATAAGAAAATGATGCTTTCTGTAACGTGTTTTGATATGAATGGTCTTACAAATAAATATAAAAAAGAAAAAGTAGTGAATTATATTAAAATTATAGAGTGCAAATAGCTATGCTACTTGGAAAGAACTGAACATGTGAATTTGATAAATAAAGGTTTTCAGGATGGTTGTTCAGTGGAATATATGGGGTAAAGGAAAAGAAGAGCACTTATATTAATTGCAAGAGGAGCTCCAATACTTATAGAAGAGGAAAAAAAAATAATAATGGAAGATGCATAGTACTAAGGTGCTACTGGGTAGGGAGGAGGATTACACTGGCATGCATTTACATTCCAACTAAAACTGCTATAATGGAGTTTAAGAAAATTCTGGGCAAAATAATCAACTTTCCACAAGGAATATTACTTATAGGTGGGGGCTGGAATTTGGTCTGCAACAGTGAACATGTGTCTGGGGGGGGGCTAGAAGGGAAAATATAACAAAGGAGGGTATATTTTTGACGCAGTTTATGAAAATGTTTGGCATGGAAGTGAATTTACATATTGTTCACTGAGATACAAAAACTGGATAAGACTAGACAGATATCTCACAGGAACAGTTTATCTTTAAAATGCCGACATACAAAGTTAAACAGCTGCACCACTGAAACATTTCAGTGAAACCTGTACCACTGAAACGTAACAAGCTTGAAAAAACATCGAACATCGACATTTCCGACCATGCCACACCTACAAACAAGTGCTAACATGGGCTAAAAAGGGGTGAGATTTTGTGGTTACTGGGGAACTTCATCTTCTCTTTCCTGTTGGGGCAAGAGTTCTGCTACAGAGAAAGGACCACCACAGAGGAGAGCGAGATTTTTACAAAAGTTGTGCGTTAGAAGTACATGCAGGTTCAGACAACTGAAGCACAGATATTACACATGCTGTAGTGAAGGATGGTTTTGTGTTTCATCTTCAAATGACATTTCTATTGAATGGCTAAGCACTAAACCCTAACCATCGAATGTTCATTCAGCGAATGTTAATTTTTTTCACCAGCGAAAGTAACTAGTTAGCCAACACTTCCCTGTCTCACAAAATATAGCATTTCAAACCTACTCAGGTGGGGGGCTTCCCCCCCACACCCCCCAATGTGGGGGATTCTGCCCTAGACACCCCCAACTATATATACCAACTCTGAGACCTCACTACAATGGGGAAAAGGACAGATGGGGAAGTGTTGGCCAACTAGTTACTTTCCTGCTCAATGAAATGAACATTTGCTGAATGAACATTCGATGGTTAGTGTTTGATGTTTAGCCCATTATTGGAAATGTTATTCGACAGTTAAACATAGACCTGTGAAAGACTTACCACAGTCACAAGTTGTCAAATTGCAGGATGATGGATTAGATTCTGATAGCTGAAGAGAATCCATGAGAATAAATGGGATTTTTCTCATTGGGTAGCCATTGATTGTTTCATATTAGATGATGTAAGCACATTAGGCATTGTGTTATCAGATGAGGAGGTATCATGGAAGAATAAAGAGGAATCTACCATTTTCTCCTATGGAATTACTACAAGGAACTTAAATATGAGCAAAATGCAGACAACAAAGGTAGCTAATACTAATTTAAAGACTTTTTATAGACTGTATGGAGCACTGGCAGTGTTAAATGCATTTGTAATTAACTTAAAGCTAAAAGAAGCAACCAAAATGCAGAGTCCAGTGGTTCCAATTTTTTTGTAAGAAAAACAAACCTACAGATAATATTTTGTGTGGGACAAAATAGCAGTGCCCTTAGGATTTTCTGAATAAGACACAGGCATTTATACATATTAGTAGTGAAACATATTTTATTATGACACTTGAAAGTGCTACTTTAGGTGACAAATTTTTAATGCCATTTGATAATAAATGTTTTTGTGAACCATGGAAATACTTTCATGTCATGGCTAACACAGTCATGATTAAAAAAAAACTTACATATTCATAAAATGTCTGATATTTCATACATAAATGTTAAGTGAAAAAGTGAATGTCTTTGAAGTTTAAAAAATATTTGATGATAGAAATTTGTGGAATGGGGCATGTGAGGTATGGGTCAATGTAAATGACAGTGAAGGAAAAAAATAACCATCTATCAAGTATAGTTAGAATAAATGAGAGAAAAGTACAGTATGTTATAAAAGTGTCCTAGGCTTGAATTGAGCAATTCACACAGTTATTGAAGAATTAAATGTATCTAAACTACTCTGTTATTGCTTACATTTCTGTATTTTTGTATGTTTTGTATTTTACCTGGGCTGTGACTCAAATTGGTCAATACTGATCAGTGCACTTCCCTGGTAAACGAATATAAATAAATACATACATACATACATACATACATACATACATACATACATACATACACACAAACTAAAGCAGACTTATCTTGGGATGGACTTGTTCTCTTTTATGGCTCAGGCTAGAAAATATCTTCCAGTTTGCTAAGTTTGATTTCCTAAATAGCAGGTTTTGTACTTTACTTTAATAACTGCTGAGTAGTCTGAGAATAAAAAGTGCCTAATTGGGATCAGAATTCTAGTATCCAAACTCTTAGGTGGAGGTTTTGAATGTTGGTGTAGGTTAAGGATCTTTTGTCCTGAGCAAGAAGATCCATTCTCTGAAGAAATGTTTGGTAACTCCCCCTCATCAGATGTATGAGAAAGGAGAGCCAATGATGTCTGGGGCAAAAACAAAATACAAAAAGCATATTTAGCAGGTACATCTTGACTGTTAGACAAACTTTGGATATCAGATAAAGGAGAAAAGGCATAGAGGAACATTCTCATCCATGGGAAAGAAAATTCATCCATTTTCTAGGCTGTTTTGTAAGGTTCCCTGGAACAGAATTGGTTTAGTTTTCTAGTGAGAAAAGATGTAAACATATCTACTTAGGGAGTTCCTCACAGAAGAACAATGTCCTGGAAGGCCTCTGGGTCTAGCATCCACTCATGAGGATATACCTTGACTTACGGTATCTGCTACTGTGTTCTGCTCTTATGGAATGTATGAAGCCTGAAGAGTAAACTTGATCTGTATTGCCAGGTCCCAGGCAATCATGACTAGTGTGCACAGGGGATATGACTTTGTTTCCCCTTGTTTGTTTATATACCACATCACTGTTGATGCACAGCTAACTTAAAGCTTTGATATGTTTTGTCATCATAGCTATCATCTCCTTGATATTTCGATGCTTCTTTCTGAAATGAGGCTCCCACATGCCCTGAAGGTTGATACCTTGGGACACTGCCCTACATGCAAAATCTAAAGAATCTGTTATGAATGACTGAGCATGAAGAGGGGGATGCCCAGATTTTGCAGCACCTGATTGGCCCACCATAGCAGTTCATTCTTGATGAAACCGATGACTGGAATCTAGTAAGATAAGGGATGAAGATGCTGGATCTAAACTGATTTGAAATACCACTTGATTTGCTTCATATGTAGTCTGGAAAATGGAACCATTAAGATGGAATGAATTTTGAGAAACTCTGTCACAGTGGACATGTTATCATGGGTCAGATTAAGAAAGTGTACTCAATAAGATGATGCTTTATCTGCAGGGAGATCTGCAATGGATGAGGAGTTGTCTAGTAGACATCCTAGAAACATTAACTTGTGAGAGGGGTTTAAACAATATTATTTTCAAATGTATCCTGATCCTCTGCCTGCTGAAAAGATTTAGGTTGAACTGAAGACAGCTAAGGTGTCTTGGATTGAAGGAGATGAGATGATACAATCATCCAAATATGGATGCCCTGAGTTCTGAAAAAGGCAATACTGGGTCCAAGCACTGTGTGAAAACTCTTGCAGCAGTGAAAAGACCAAAAGGCAAAGATGTAAACTGAAAATGCAATCCCAAAGCAAAGAATCTTAGGAAATGACTGTGGATTTTGTAGATAGGGATATGCAGGCAGGCATTTTTTTATGTCCAAGGTTACTAGAAAAGCCATGGAAAATAAAAAGGAGAAAGAGTTTGAGAAGCAAACATCTTGAATTATGAAACAAAAAAGTGTTTAACTGTGAATGGTCTATAATTGATATCCATGTGCTCTCATTTCAGGGAACCAAAAACATTATGGGATAAAGTAACCTTTGTCCCATTGAGATGAATGCATTGTTTCTGTTACACACTGGGACTACAACTCTGATAGAACTTGAGGAAACAGATGGATTTGATTTTTGTTGGCCAATTACAAATCCCTGATTGATGTGGAATGGATGCCCACTGAAGAATTTAACCATCATTTATTATTTTTAGAACCCAGGCATCTGATTTTATCTTTTTTTTTCAGAAAGAAAGGAAGGCAGTGGGAGAGACTATTGCAATTTGGGAAGAATGGCCTGGGTGGTAGGTGGAGGTAGGTAGGATGATGCACAGGTAGTCACTAGACTTAGTTTTAAATGGAGGGTCCTTGGGATACATCTCCTTTCCTTTTTGAATTTTGCTGCCTTTTCTTCTTATATTGTTGTCTAGCTACATTTACTGCGAGGCTTTAAAGAACTTAAAAAAAGAGGAAGCTAGATAATTTCTTTGATATGGAGGAATGGGAGACATTATGCATCCCATACAGCCATGGCTACTGCAACAATGATCTAATGAAGAACATTATATGAAGTGAAAAGAAAGGGGAGTATAAAAAGATGGTGTGAGACTATGAACAAGTATTGCAAAGAGGGGATGAATGTAGGGTAAGGTGGCAAATCAAAATAAATAACAGAAACCAGAGCATAGCTAAAGAGGGCATTTCAGACAGAATATGGGATGAAAGGGAAAAGAAAGAAGTGGCACATTTTTAGTAAAGTGGTTAAATAAGAAGGAGGAGGTGGGATGAAAAGTATGAGGACTAATGATGGACATATAGAGCAAAGTCAAGTGGCAGTTATGAGAGTAGTCGAGTAGTATATGAGGGGTTTACATAAGAGATACGGGAGGAGAAGAAAACATAGAAAATGCATAAACTGTCAGAAGTGGAGAATAAGAGCTTGGAAAAAGCTATACAGGTCTGGAAGAGTAAAGTAAAATGAACAGTATTCCGGCCTCATATGGAATACCACATGTGTTTTACAAAAGATGAGGGGATATCAGAAGATAATTTTTTGAAGGTATTAAATGAATGGTTGAATGTAGGGTTGGAAAAGGGGATAATATGTCAAGATGCAATGACGTTTGTTTATAAAAATGTGGAAAAGGAGGAATTGGGGGCTTTTTACTTTAAGTAATACTGATTACAGGATTTTTTTAAATATTGCAGGAAAAATGGGGGAAATAATCAAAAAAGTGTATAATAAAGGAGTGTTTGGGATACAATGCAGATTAGGAATATATTATTTTTGGTAAGAGAAATTATAGTATTAAAAGTAGGCAGAAGAGGGAAAGTTACTGGTATGTGATGGAGGGAAAGTTTTTAATTCTGTGGGGCATAATGGAATATGGGGTATGGGATCTACTTTTAAATACTGGACTCTCAGAAAATCAAAGACCACAGTGCCAAGACTGGAAAGCCGAAACCTAAAAATACTGAAAGTGCAAAACACCGAAGCCCAAATTACCGAACGTGAACATGCAAACTGCACATACAAGCCACTACACCAAACCAATACTGTACAAAACAAAAAAAAAAACACTATATACCTGAAAAGACAAACAAGAACCCTTTACAACATTAAAAAAGTACTAACATACCTTCTCTCAGCAAACCAGACTAAATAAAGCTAGTCTAAGTTGGGGGGATATACCGTCCCCCCACCTATATATACCAACTCCGGGATCACACTACAGTGGAGAAAAGGGCATATACCTTATCCTTACCTTATTGTATGATACACACATCCACTACTGACAGGAGCATACAAAACATCTGCCATATTTATTCACACACTTCCTATACAAATTTAAAGGAACATACCACATTTACAAGCACGAACTATGGCTTTCCTATGTTATCGGCATTACAACATCGGCACTTTTTCAGTCTTCTAACACTCGGCATTCTGAATTTCAGTATTTTGACCTTTGATCATTTGTACTTTCAGTATCTTCAGGTTTCTGCTTTCTGGTCTCAGTATTGTGGTCTTCGATCTTCTGAAAGTTCGGTATACAAAAGTAGACCCAGGGTATAACAGAAAGTTATACTACTAGTGGTACCATTCAGAAAATAGTAGATGAAGTTTATACAAATACATGGAGTACTGTACTGGTTATTAGTTGAATGGAAGGAAAAATAATGGTGGAAAAGGGGGTAAAACAAGTGTGGCTTTTGAGTGGGGCTGATTCTGGGCTAGTGGTTAATTCAGGTATGGAAGAATGTAATGAGACAGCCTACAAATGCTTGATCACCCATGCCCAAGCCTACTTATAACCTTCAAAAGAACCCTATGGTATCGAACCTTGGCAAATAAATTTGGGGAGCATGGCTAGGCATAAAAAGGCCCCTTGGGGTTATTAGCCTAGTAAACATCTATGAACCAGCGAGGCGAGGTAGAAAATATTTAAACAAATTGAGAATATCCTTGTTTGTGAACTATGCAGATTAATTAGTTGAACTTATTACTAATAAAAGCTGGATGAAACAAGTGATTACATTCAGAAATAAAACTAAAGGAAGAAGGATTAAGAATAAGTTGACAAAATGGAAAGCATATAGAGATTTGGATAACCACAAGGTAAGTATATTTTAGGAGGAAAGAAGTCAGTGTGCTAGGGATTAGATTAGAAAGGAGGTAGAGACATATTAGTGAAATGAGTTTATGAGGGAAATAAGGAAAATTGTTAATGTGTGGATGGCACTTAAGTTATCTTATAATAATAATGTGTATTTGATTCAGCAGGTATTCAGTAAGTTGAGTTATTTATGAGGAGTATTTCCTTTTCCTAGGCAACAAAAATGAGAATGTACTTCTGGAGTTGGCTTATGAATGTATTTGAGGATCAAAGCTAAATCCAGTTTGGAGTGTGGTATTACATTGTAAGAGAGAAGAAGGATTGGGATTAATGGAATCTTTATACACGTATTGGGTGCTGGAAAATTAGGGGAAGAGGTTTTAGTGGAGGAAATGATAGGGGGAAAATACAGAGAAGTATGGGAAGTTTTAATGGGAAGGAAAAGAGAAAGGATAGATATGAGTAATGATTTCAGAACGTGGCATAAGATAAAACTGTGGAAGGTAGAGGCTGTGGATGTGTAGAGAAGAAATATTTGTTGCATAAGAAAATAATGGAGAAATATTATTATGAGTGAGTGAGGTTAAAAAGCAATAAAACACAGACAGATGGCATTTAAGAATTTTTCAGGAAATTCAAGATTTATTATAGAAATTGATGTTGAGTAGATTGCCAGTAAATGGTTTGATAAAGTACAAACTGGCTGCGAAAAGGTTATGTGCAGTATGCAAAGCTGAGTTGAGTATGGAACATGCTCTGATAAGTTGTAGCAGGGTAAAAGTGCTTTAGGAAAAAGTTCTGGCTACATTTAAATATGAGGATTTAAGGAATGCATGTTTGGAGAAATTAATGTAAAGCGAATTTGAAGTAAATTGTAGGGAAAATCAAAATACATTAATAGAAATGAAAACAAACCATATTAACATTTTTATGTATTATATGTTGCATGTATGTTTTTTTCTTTATAACAACTGTCATTCACTCCATCATTACATAAATTGCTCAAGTCCTTCCTTACCTTAAACCTCACTTTTTCCAAACCTTATTCTGCATGTATTGTTCCTACAAATTCCATTTATTCCTAATGTAATTTGCTCCTTTCCCTATTCTAAAGATCCCGTTTCCAAGTCATCATCATCATCATCAACCTCTTTTTCCCCATTTTTCTACACGGGGTCGGGGTATCGTGTTAACTATCGCCAACTCTCTCTATTCAGTGCCACACTCCTGCCTTCTTCAACATTCATGCCTGACTGTCACACATCTCCTTTTACACAATCCATCCACCTCTTTGCTGGACATCCTTGCTTCCTCTTATCTTCTTCCTGTCTGTCCCAAATCTTTTTGCTGCATTGCCCTTCCATCTTGTCTCTTGTATACATTGGATATCCAGCCTCCTCCGTATCATCATGTCATCCACTTCCAAGCTGCATCCTGTCAGTGAATCTACATTAAGTATAGCAATTCTCAGTTCATGTTTGGCATGTTGGTTGGTTTTACGTTCAGCTTTCGCTCAACAGAGCTATACCAGGTAACCCAGGCTGGGCAACTAGACACCAGCTGGCCAGTAGCTTATTGACCCAGGAGTGCTGGGCTTTATGGTGTGCACACACTGGCCAATAGGGGCACATATACCCCTCCCACCATTAGCGTGGGTCCCTGTAGTAGGTTGGAGTAGGCTGGGTCCTCAACCCACTTATCAGTGGTAACTACCTATGCCAATTTTGGTGACATTAGTCAATGTGACCGAATCACCTAAAGCCATATTTTACACTGTTGAGTGGCTAGCCCTGGCACGGTGTACAGTTTGTGATCTGTGTTCTTCTATCTTGAGGATACTACACACCACAGTAGATGCCTAACGCTGTTGGTTGTACAACTCTTCCCCCTATAGGGCACCATGTAGAGTCTGTGCTGTTGCCCACAGTTCCATTTGTTGGTGAATTTGAGATGGAAACACTCAGTATGTTTTATGGACATGGTAAGAACCCCATGGAGACAGAGGGAGAACTTGCAAACTCCAAACAGACACTGGTCAGAGGTCAGGATCGAACCTTGTACCTTGTGCATGGGAGGCGAAGACTTTAACCATTATGCCAACTGGTCTCTGTTTCCAAGTATTTCAGCACTAATGGTCAGCTCTTGGTTTAGACTGTATTGAATCACCAGTTTGATGTTTATAATGTAAAACATATAAATGCTTGTTTTTTTTTTTGAATATAAGTTAATTGTTTCTTTAAAAAGGTGTTAACCTAGTTTTTCTTTATGCTTTACCATATTGCCCTAATGATAACTTCTGAACACTCATTGCAAATGCACCTACACTTAGAAAAGGGCTTGAGATAATGGGAAACTGCATAAATGATTGACTCAGTTTTATATGTTTGCAGGTATATATTAGGGTAACGACCAGCAAGACCTTTTTAAACCTAGCCATGCAACCCAACCCAGTTGAGTCCCTATGTATCATGGGGACTAATAATTATGCTGCCTATAACAGTAGAGAAGTCCTCTAGCAGAGAAAGCACCTGACTGGATGCTGGTGCCTGTGTTTGACAGTACGGCAGCCACTGGCATTATTTATTTATTAATTTATGGTGATAGATGACTGCTAAACTGTGCTTGTATGTGCAATTTTATTTTTACCTACTATTCTACCTACTGCTATCATTTAAGATTTTTATTATCTGTGCAGTTTAGTTTGATTCTGTTGTTGTATTCATCCAAAAAATGAAGTGACTACATCTTTTTTCTTGTTTGTACTTTGAGAGATTTTTGAGATTCCTGGAGCCTGAGAGGTATCATTTGCCAAATGATAACACTGGAACTTTTTCGGACTTTATGACAGCTCAGGATATTTTCAGCTTCATCACTGAAGGACTTTTCCTTGACTTTCATGACAATGAATTACTTCTGCCTTGATGTTGGGCCAGGTTTCAAAAGACTTCTTCTCAGTGTAAATTTTTTACCCCAGTGTAATACATTGGAGTGAGTCAATTACACCAAGAGGAAGTCTTTTGGAATCTAAATCAAGGTGTAATCCTGCTTTATAGATAAGCCCTACATCGGAATAAGTCAGCAGGGGGTCTAGTAGGTATAGAGTTTTCTTTTTTTGTTTTTGTTCCCATCATCTTTTTCACCTGTCATCATCCTATTTTGCTTTCTTTAGGGGGCATCATGGAAGGCAATGTATTCATTTGACAGCAGACAAAACTGTCAAGCTGTTGTCAAGTGAAATCTTGCATTCACTGTAATCCAGCTCTTGAATGACCACCTTTCTGAGTTCATACTTTATTATCATTTTTATTCACAGTTTGATTGCCTTTGAAGGGGAGAAATGCAGTGGGAATGTTTCTTTCAGAAACAGCTTTGTTGTGGAACTTTCATTTCTGATCATTTACAGTATAAGTGAAAATTATATTTTCTCCATGTTTTCTTAACTTGGTTGACACTGGTTCATAGGTTCATAGGTAGGTACTAGGCTATCAGCCCAAGGGCCTAAGTAAGCCTCGCCAACAAGGTTCCCTGGCTTAAGCCACCCAAGAAAGTTAATTTCCTGTGCCCCTGTCGAGCAGAGCCACAGAAGTGATCCCCGGGGTGTATTTCCTATTTCCCATCCACTCATCAAGATTTTTCTTGAAGAGTGCTAATGAGAAACTTTGCTTAGACATTTTAAGAGTGAATTTTGGAGATTGAAGATGAGTCTTCTGGCATGTTTTGGTGACTTTGATGACATGAGACCCTGCCTTTTCTTGATGCTAGACTTGAGCTCTAGCTTTCTGTGGTATATTTTTTAACTTTTATTTAGATTTATTACTTTGCCTTCATCATATTTTACAGCAAAACTTTTAACCTCATTGTGCAGACATATTATATTTTCATTTAATAATGATTTCCTTTGTATTTCTCTCTATTATTATTCCTTTGCATATCATGTTTGTTTTAAATTTTGTTGTATTTAACTCACTTTACATATGGTAAGAGCTTTACAATTTCTTTAACTGTTTTGTTTTTGTTTATATTTATTACTGTTATGTAAAGGGCTTAGAAAACAGCACTATATAAACAAATTGAAATTATGGCAAATACTATTAACAATCATTCAAGTTTACCTTTCTAGTCATCCTCAGCAACATGGTACCTATGTCACAGCACTGAGTAAACTTTTGGTTATTTGCACTCACACTGGAGATTCGGGTAGGAATGTTCTATGGAAACAAAGTACATCATGAATACAGCAGAAACAGAACTTCTGCCTCATTTAAGGTCATTGGAGATGCTAGGACTCGCGCTAAGGCAACAAAATAATTCAACAAACATGGATTCATGACCAGAAGGAGGTGACAGTCAAACCTGCTCCAGTGTCATGACTGGGTCACTGATGAACTTAATGTGGGAGTATAATTACACATGCTCTATCTGGACTTCAGCAAGGCATTTTAATTGGTCTCACACAGCAAGCTTATAGGAAAATGGGAGGGGCTGGAGTAGTGTTTTCACCAATCTGTTTTTTTTTTTCCTAGACTGTCCAAGAATCAGAATGATTGCATTGTAGAAACTCTAATATTCTGTTTATCAACCCTAACAGAATGCCTGAGTTTGTTAAAAGTGCAGATTGGACAACGTTTTTTTTAAAAAAAAGCATTCTTAATCTGATGTGGTTACATTGGAGACTGGGAAAAGAAGATGTTCCATTTCTCACAGATGCACTCATTTATGTTACAAAATGAGAATGGGGTGGGCAGAGTGGGTAGAGAAAGAGGAGGAGAGAGGCATGGTTAGTGGTAGTGCAAGGGTTGTGGCTTCAGTTAAGTTTTTGCCATAGGAAAAGGTGGCAACCCTAACTGGCTTTAGAACCAAGGCTGAGGACTGGATAGCTACTTGGCTGAATTTGAAGACATAGAATGTTTTGGTGAAAAGAACAAGGGCAAGAATTATGGACGTGATTATTAGAGTACCCTAGGGGTCAATCTTGGATACAGTATTTTTTATGTGATTGTTCATACATTTGTAAGTATACACTAGGCTAGCTGCCCTTCTGGGATATTTTAAGCCTAGCCAATATCCCTTCAAAAGTGAGAATCAAACCCTGTGACTTGTTTCTGGGAGGTAAACACCTTAACCATTATGTCAACCCCCAATTATCTCAGACATATCTAACTTACATGCTGATATTATACAATGAATGCAGCAAAATATAAAGACATCCCCCACAACCTTTTGGCAACATTTTAATAGATACACTCTTCTCCTTGAAAACACTATCTTCCTCATGAGTACCCATATTTTTGCTTCAAGAAAAATAACCAAGAAGCAAGTCAAAGACCAACTCAACAAAATTTCAGACAATCAAAATATTAATTTTCACAAAATTTCTCCTTTCCTTCTCAAACTAAGTAGCCCTCCTAATGTATATTTTTAACATTCTCTAACAACCAAAACCATTCTAAGTGTACTTCAACATGTCATAATAGTTTTTCTCCCTGAAATACCTACCCCAAGATCAGGTATACAGTATCACCCTTTAACCAGTCTTGCTCCACTAGCCAAAATACTCGAGAAACATATATACAAACAAAAACCTTCAGTTTCAGTATGCAATATGGCATCATCTCAAACAGATAGCACATCTTTAGAATAAATGCACAACAGCCATCTTCCTCCTTACTAATGCTATATTTTCCAACATGAAGAGGGTAAAATAACATGGCCAATGTTTAAAGGCAAGCTAGGGTGAAGTCAAAGGCCAGCCATCTCAGGTGCAAGGTGGTAGGGGTAAAATATGCAGATATAGTTCACGAGGTAGTGCAGGAGTGGTATTTAGAAATTTATTTATTTATTACATTTGTTAACCAGGTAGTGTCCGACTGGGCCAGAGGCCTGTTTTCAGTAGAGACCCAGGGAGGAAAATCTCCACAATAGTACAATACAAACAACAGTGATTTATATATCAAAAAACAAATTAAAATAACAGAGGATACAATTATGCAGAGAAATAAATTCAGCTCAGTATCAAATAGCACATGTAGGTACAGTTATGACCATTGAACATTTGAAAAACATGTATGAGTAGCTGAAGATATATATAAATTCAGCAAATAAGTGAGTGGTACAGAGATGAAAAATTCTGCAAAGAGAAGATAAATAAGAATTTCAGGTAGAATGAAGAGGGGACCGGGGGTTGCAAGAAGTAACAGAACTTGTGGGATGGTTAGGTGGAGCAAAAGTAGGGTAAAAGTAATGGAAGTGGGAAAGAATTAGCCTGGAGAATGGCAAGAGCACAGCCAATGATTAGCAAGATGTTCCGTTAGGAATAGTTTGAACTGATGGTGGTTAGGGTCAGAAATGAGAAATGAATGTTGATACTGTATTTTATACAGGTCTTAAGCACTTCAGTGATTTATGTATGGTATTTACCTATCTCAAGACACTTTATATATGTGTAGCAAGTGGTTTGCTAAACTTTCAAAAGAGAAGAGCTTATTTTTTTGTCCTCTACTTAAAGAGAGGGGAGCACCAGGGTGCTAGAATATCTCGTTATGGTTCTGATGATGTTTATTGAATTAAATAGGACCTTCAAATGGGTAGACCATATTATATTACTAGTAAAATTTAAATGAAAATGCTTATTCTCTGAAAAAGTATGCACATAGTTCAAAAACTACCTTCTCAGTAGACACTTCAGCATATCAACTGACAACCTACAGTTACATCTTGCAATAGCTAACACTTGCTTGGTTCTTGGTCCCCTCTTTTTTCTTTCTTTATCAGTGCCCTTCCAGGTTATATTTGCACCCTTAACTGCATTGTTCATGCTTATGATACATTTATCTGCAGAACATCATGCTCACCTACAGAAATGATATCACCCTATGAAAAATCTTTAACCTTCTCTCTAACTAGTTTCACAAAAAAAAAACCTTAACACCAAGAAATCGACTATGTCATTTGGCACTGACAAAAATCTCTTTTCTACTCCGCTTACCATAATACTAGACCCACAATAGCAACCACTTCCAGATGCCACACAACAAATATATCTAGGACTAGTGTTTGAACAAACGCTGTTGTTCCTATTCCATGCGCAACAACAACAATCACTTAAAGTGCTGGCCTGTCTAAAAGTAGCATATAAATCACACACCTTCTTACAAAAGTACATGGCAAGCCATTACTATCAATGTATGTATACCTCACACAGAATACCTCTGACCTATCATTGCTCGCCAGTCCTCCCATAACCTACACATACTCCAAAAAACTGGAAACAAAATTCTGAGATTTATCTGCTTGGACCCTTATTCATCCACCTGAAACAGAACCGTGGACAATGAATACAAAAAAAAAATGTTTAACATCAGAGTCTAGGCACACAATATCAGGAGGCTATACTTTAATGAGAACCAAAATACATAATCAACATGAGAGATACAAAAATATAAGAAATGGAAACAAGGTCAAACTATAATTTTGAAAAATAGGATAAGCAGACTGAACAGACAAATTAACTATATTGCAAGACAAGATCAGGAAAATTTTAAAGAAAATTTATATAAAGATATTGAGCATAACAGGAAACTATTTTAAAGATATATAAAATGTGGTAGGGCTTTATAGATTTACATATCATGTGTAGCTTATAAATTTTATTCTGAAACACAACAGATTATAGATATATTTACAAAATCTTACTCAAAACAGTCTGGCTTCACAAAAGAGAGGATAAATTGTGCTTGTAATATCCAAGTAACTGATGCTGAAATTAAGTGAAATTATATTGAGAAAGAACTATGAAAACCCAGATAAAGCACAGGAAGGATAGAAAATTAGTAATAATGACCCAAGAACACTTCAGCATGAACTTACAGTATCATTATATCTATGATTCACTGAGTCATTTACGTATGGGGAATATTCCACAAGATTGGAAACATACCCTTGTTAAATCTGTCTTTAAGGTAAGGGGGAGTAGGACACACCCAGAGTCATAAAACCCCATAAGTTTACTGTATTGTTAATGAAACATTTTGGAGAAAGTTATTTTGGATAAATTATTGTCAAAACTAGAAAGGCTGGACTTGATAGCAGATATCAGCAGGTCTATATTAAATCAGCAAAATGGCATTACAGTGAATGCCATTTCCCCAACACATATACAACGAAAGCTGACAATAGCGAAACCCCAGGTCACCGATTTTTTTTACCTGGGAAAAAAATCGGTAGACCAACAAAACACAACACGCCACTTAAGACAATGCAGAGTGGGGGGCTTCGCCCCCTCCCCACACCCCCCTGTGTGGGAGGCTTTGCCTCCCACATCCTCCCTAACTAAAGATACCAACTCTGAGATCGCACTACAGTGGGGTAAAGGGCAACGGCATGGCTCAGACCAAGCGATTTTTTTTCCCTGGGAAAAAAAATCACTGACCTGTGCTCCCGCTGTTGTCAGCTTTCGTTCTATACATATCGGCGAAACGGCATTTGCTGTAATGTCGCTTTGCTGACTTAATATAAACCCGATATCAGCATGCACATGTTGAAAATAGATCTATAACCACCTGTGACATGTTGACCTGCAATAACATAATAACAACTATAAATGAAACATTGTGCTGTGATGTAATTTATATAGACAACTTCAACCTTTGACAGGGTCATACACAAACACTGATCAATACCCTAGAACAACTAGGTAATAATGGAATCTTGATAAGATGGATAGTTGCACTGGTTACAAAAAGGACATGGCAAGCGTCATACAGCAATTTGACAAGTGACATTCTAGGTTACAGTCAGAGTGTCCCACAGAACTCTGTCCTAGGCCCATACTTGTTAAGACTGTACATTTCAAATCTATCTTTTCCATCTGAGGTGTTCTGCAGTCTGTATGCAGATGACTTGAAAGTGGGTAAAATAGTTACATGTGTTACAGATAGGACACATCAGCAAAATAACCTGACTGTTTGATCTTTTGGGCACAGGAGAATAACATGCTGATAAATGCATCAAAAACTAAGCATATGAGATTTGGAAGGCATAAATTGAAAAGTCAATATTTAATAAAGCACACAGTGATTGAAAGTGTAGATTCATTTAAGTACATGGGTATATGGGTAGATCAAGCTTTCAGTTTTTCTGATCATATCAAACCAACTGGTCATTGGCAATTATTGAACTATAAGCTATATTAAAAATGTATAGAGTCTAGGAGATCAGAAATAATGAAGTCATTTTTATAAGTTACATTAGACCCAAACTAGAGTATAGAATAATAATATGGAAAGTTTCTAAGAAAATCAGCATAAATGAATTGGAAAGAGTACAATGAAATATACCAAGGGTATCCACGAATATGAAGATTTAAGTTATTATTAAAAATATAAATATCAGAACTTGTACAGTCTCAAACAGATATTTAAGAGGAGACCTTATTCAGGTAAATAGGGCATTTAGAGAAAACTACCCCTGGGAATGTTTGGGGTTATCAAAGTGGAGCAGAGAATCATCAGATAGATTATACAGGAATGACAGATGTACTGATGGATTCTCAGACAGAGTAGCTGATACATGGAACAGTCTACTAAATTATATTAAGCAAACAGTAATTTAGACATTTTTAAGAACAACTTGATACATATTATGGGAATTGCTGTTTTGATGACTTTTAGCGTTGAGCAGCATGACCCTCAGACTGCATTTATTTATAGCTGTTATTGTGGTAATTTGGTCTTTGGAACACTTCCTAAAAAAGGCACTATAGGGGTGGCAAGAGCCTTAACCAATACCTGGAAACCCAGAGGTGACAGATGCTACCTCTGGCAAAGCATCAAGGTCTGTCAGTCATGTCATCCCAAGCAGACAGATACTGGATCCCCTTAGAATGACACCAGAAACTTAGGCAATTGTTGAAGTCAATCATTTTTTGTTTGTACTGTCGTATCATTCGGGGTGATGGTCGGATACTGCTCAGGGCTAGGGTCATACCTGCCTGGGCCACATAATCCGAGAGCTCCACCATGTCTCTTTCATGTAGTCCAGGGAGGTGTGTCTCAGGTCATTCACACCCACGTGGAGAATGACAGTGTCATGCTTGTAGTTGTTGTGGAGTAACCTGAGTGTGTGTGTTATGTGTCAGATTTTGGCACCTGATAGACAGCTGATTGTTACCTTCTCCTTATTTAACCTAGTGAGTGGAACATCCGTGTGCCTTACTATTGAGTCACCTATAATTAGTGTATTGCCAAGGTGTTTAGCCTTAGGGGCTTAGGTTGAGGGGCATAATGTGGAGGTGAGCTATGTGTCCTGTGGTTTGTGCTGTGTTGTGGTGGTTGAGTGCGTTTTTGTCTTGGAGGTCTCTGCTGTTTGGGTAAATTCCTATTGACAGCCTCTGCGAAGGAGGGTGTGTAGTTTGTGTTTTTAAGTGATAGCTGTGATAGTGGGTATTCTGGAGGCCTATGTGTTTCATGTGATGTGGTGCAGGTGTTGACCTTCTCCTCTTGACCAGCTAGTCCGTCTTGGCTGGAGAGTGCATAACTTCCAATTTGGTGATATAAGTGCATCTCTCACAAGTCTGAGGGTAGGGAAGTAAGAGGAGAGGGTTGTCTATGTACATGAGGCAGTTGTTACACTGCTTCAGAATGCCCAACTGCACCAGGTTAATAGGAGAAAGCACAGGGAACTGCCCTTTAATCATGCCAGGATGGGTGGTCGTAACTGCTAAGTACTGGAGCTATTTCCGTGAAGAACAACTAGTGCTGATGGCACTTATACTACAATATTTGTTACAAAAACCTGTTGAAGTGCAAAGCAATTAAGAAATTTGAAGTGCAAGAGAGAGCGAGAGAAAGAGAAAGAACTAACAAGATCTAAGGGAAAAACTGAAGAGCAGACATTCTGGCACCAGTAATAATTTACCTCAGCTTGGTGCTGCTGGGCGGAGCTTAAACAAGTGCAAACCCGTGCAAACACAGGCTTTTAAACCAGAAAGTTGAAAGAGATGAAAAAACTGCCCATACGGCCAATAAAATAAAATTTCTGGGCCAGAAACCAATCCTCTTGTGGTACATAGGCTTATATATATATATATATATATATATATATATATATATATATATATATATATATATATTATAATGCATGAGGTGAGAAAGATTTTTAGTGCTCACCACTCCCACTGATAAGCTAGAAGGCTTCCCTCCAACACAGAAAGGCTTGGGGGGCCTCAGCAGCTTTCAAACAGTCTTGGATACAGCAAATCTGTATCTGAACTGCACTAGTTACAGGAAAGGTGGGAAACAAGTTTAGAACTTTTTTTTTTTTTTTACACAAAAGCAGCTAAAACAGCAGTAAAAACAATTCAAATGCAGTGCAAGCTAGCACACGAGTGTATAGCAATATTAAAGTAAATACAGTTTAAAATGACTAAAAACAAGTGCATAAAGCAGTAAATTAGGAAAAGAATCAAAATGGAGGCACTAAGAGTATCTCTTTTCCCTTCTTGAAGCTCTTGCACCAAAACTAGACCCGCAGAGCTTAAATAAGTGCAAACTCACACAAACGTGGGCTTTTAAACCAGAAAGTTGAAAGGGATGGAAAAACTGCCCAAACGGCCAATAAACTACAATTTCTGGGCCAGAAACCACTCCTCTTGTAGTAGCTAGGCTAATATATATATATATATATATATATATATATATATATATATATATATTATAATGTATGAGGTGGGAAAAGATTTTTTTGCTGAATACTACAAAGCTCCACTGTTTTGCATTTACCTTGAGACTGTTTTCAGTACACCTGATATGTGCATATTCCGGATATATTTGGAGCAATTAAGTATCAGTGGATGAGTGGATAGCAATCCACAGTTTGCAGTCATCAGCAAACTTGGCCAACCAAATTTTAGGGGTCATACCCCCCCAACTGTCCAAATTTTAGCTACATATTGTTGGTCTGTTTCTCATAAAATTTGTGATTTGCTGGCAAATCACTGAAGATTGATGTGACTAAATTTATTTATTTAACATTTGTTTACCGGGAATGTCTGACTCGAAACAAAGCCAATATTCAGTGGACGCCCAGGGAAAAATGCTCCAGACGCATGTCTTTGAAATGTGGGAGGAAACCGGAGCACCCAGAGGAAACCCACACAAACACAGGGAGGACATGCAGACTCCGCACAGTAGGCACACCAACTGAGAATCGAACCAGAGAACCTCTTGCTGTGAGGCAACAATGCTATCACTGCACCACTGCACCATCCTAAATAAGGACACACATTTAAGTTTCAGACTTCATATCCTTCAGAAAATGCATGCTCACATAAATCCTGTTATTCTATAAACTTTATAAATTTATAAGAGCAATATGTAACATCTGTCCCTATTTTTGGGCCTTTGTCCACCCATTATTTTAGGCTTTGTCCAGATTTCTTGCTGTAAGAGGTTGACAGGTATGCCAAGGGTATTAGCTTGGATGTCTGCAAAATGAATGCCAAACAGCAGAGACGCCAGCACTGATCCCTGCAGTAACCCACTTGTTAAATTTTACAATCAGAGAGAGTACCAGTAACAGCCATTATTTAGGGTTTGTTGGATAGCCAGTTTACTGTCCAGTGGGAAATATAAGGGTTTACATAAGTTTATTACCCTCATCCCTCATAAACAGTATCACTGCATTGTTCTAACCAAATTAAAATGTCTGCCTATAAAATAGCACTGTACTGTACTAACAGCTTCTCTCACTTAACATTTCACAATTCAGACACAATATTGTTTTGCTTGCTGTGTACAGCACCAGTTTGCAAACACATACCTACTGAAAGTATTAAATCTTACATGCTAGGAACTGGTTTCATTCAGGTTAAAGTGTCCTGCAGACATAGATGGTGCTACAGTGGTCCACACACGAGGCCACATGCCTTGGCTGTGAAATACTGTGCACTGAGTGGTGCCCTGGTGGTAGCATTGGTCTGACAACAGCATCAAGTCCCTGACTACTGATAGTTACCAGGGATGGATGACTTCCCAAAGGATACTATTATGCATTTCTTGGCATTTAGTTTAAGTCCATGACTCTAACACCAGTTGTTTGTCTGTGTCAGCCCCTTCTGGAGAACATTTGTCTTATTTAACTAGTTATATGGAGCACTAAAATACTGCTGCTTTTGGTTAGCCATTCAGGCTCCGCCTCTGGAGAACATTTGTGTCAGTGTGAGATTCAATGACAGCTCCTAATTTGCAATCATCTGCAAATTTAGTCATCCAGAGACCATTGACATTGGCTTTGACTTCTGAGAAGTAAATGCCAAAAAGGAGCAGTCCAAGGACTGATCCCTGAGGGACTCTACTTGTGACTGGCCTCTTTGTAGAGGTGGACTCCCCAATTCTAACTTCCTGGGTCCTGTCTGTGAGCCAGTTGGCTATCCATGGGTGACATACAGATTTGTACCTAACCTCTTGAGTTTGGCAACAATGCCTAAGTGGGGCATGGTGTCAAATGACTTGGCCTGGTCAAGGTAGGCAGTGTGAATGATTTTGCCCTCATCCATTGCTTTGGTGACCTTCTCAAAGAAGTCCACTAGGTTGAGTATGCATGATCTGCCCTTGACGAAACCAAACTGAGTTGGGTCAAGTGTCTGGAGGTTTACTATATCTCTATTGATTATCTCCATGATAACTCTTTCCATGGCTTTACATATAAGAATAGTGAGACATATGGGTCTGTAGTTTCCAGGGTCTGTAGATGGCCCACCTTTCTGCAGAGGGATGACTGTTGCCTTTCTCCATTCATGAGGCATGAAGCCTGTTTGGAGGCTACAGTTAAATAGTAATTCCAGAGGCCATGATAGGTCATGTTTCTTGCTATTTAGAAGGCATCCTGGGATATTGTCTGGGCCCATTGAGGCAGTGTTCTTGGTCTTACAGAGACCATTAAGAACCTGTTCCCTAGTGATAGTGTGGGGGGGGGGTTATTTGATGATATTTCCTGAGGGAAGGTTGAGGAGGAGAGAGGAGTAAAGCTGGAGCTGAATTTATCAGCCAGGAGGTTTGCCATATCTTCTGTCTCAGTATAGGTGGCTCCATTTACAGTGAGCTCTGCACACAATTGTATATTGCCTTTGAGGTTGTGGACATAACTAAAGAATGCTTTGTGGTTGTCCTTGGCCTGGGATGCCAAACTTACCTCAAATTTGGATTTTGTAGAATTTATTTGTCCTCTGAGTTGTTTGTTAAGTTGATGAGACTGTGTTTATCCTGATGGGTGCTGCACCTCCTAATTTTTGCCATGACTTTCTTCCTCCTGTTATACATCCAATTGATTTTGTGATTCCACCAGGGTGACTTGTTTTTTGAGTTAGTTCTGCACTTCTTCCTGGTGGGTATAGCTGCCTCTTTGCAGCTATTAACATGCATGTACAGGGTTTCTGTGAACAGTTCTGCATAGGCAGAAGTATTCTCAGGGTTTATAGGGCGTGAAAACTTGCCAGCTTCTCACTTAATAGCAGGAGGTTAGCCTTAGAATAGTTTGTGAATATTCCTGGTTGAGCTGGGGGTCCAGGTTTTATTTCTACTTCAAAGGAGACCATTTTGTTGTCTGATCTTACCAGGGAAGGCATTACAGTAGGGAGTTTGCAGCACTCTCCCATATTAGTAAGGACCAGGTTTAGTATGGTTGCACCTCTGGCTGGTGTATTGAATATCTGGTCCAGGGACTTTTTGCATCTTGAAGATAATCCCTTGGAAATTAACTGGGACAGATAGAAGGATTTCCTGACTGTGGTGGAAACATGACGATGAAATGAAAGAAAGCTGTCCACATAAGTACTTATGTCTCTTATGACTGTATCTGTCTGAAAAGGGGTACCATTTATAATGTATGATGTGAGAGTAGCTTTTTTGGTAAATAAACCTTCAAAAGATAAAAGATGCTTGAGGGAATAAATCATCCATTTCTTCAAATACTAAAATGCAATGAATGAGCAAGAGATTTATTGTCCAGGAATGTTAGCACAGATAGAGAAAGCCATAAAAACATGATGTGTGTAATTCAAATTATAACAATTTCTATGAAGACATACTGCTGTACACTGTTCAGAATCATCCTTGAAGTTGCAAGAAATCATGCACTTGATCTGTGTGGATTATTTTTCAGAGTACCCCAAAATAATCAGGCTAAAACACTACAGTTAGTAGGGTAAAAAGTGTGTTGCATTCTGTTTTCTTAAGACAGGCCATATCTAATGTTGCCATAGCAGACAGCGATCCACAGTTCAAGATGATGGAAGTAAGAAAACTTGAACTAAACCTACAAATCCACAAAGCCCACAGGTGAATGAGAAGGAAGACCAAATTATCCAGATAAAGAAGGAACTCATAAATAACAGCACTGTTAATTGGTATAGGTATCTTACTGTTTGGAATATAGGGACACTCTATTGCAGAATCTCAGTTTCTTATCAGCTAAGTTTTAAATGGGTACTAGACTCCAGAGCAGATTACTACCTCTACCTCCTTTCTAATAAAAAATCAAATCAAGGTACACAATACTAGAAAGAAATGGGCTGAGGCAGAAGTATTACCATGACAATCATACCAGGTGACTCTCAGCATTGCAAGGAGAAGAAGAATACATTTTCAGCAATCATAGTGGGATTAACAGCTAAAACGAGGTCAGAGAGGATGGCCAGTTGTACAGAAAAAATGCATCTCTACAAGACAGGAGTGTCTAATCTGAAGAGTAGGATGCATTTTAGTCAGAGATGGACTGCAGCTTTACGAGAAAGTAGTCTTGTATGAGGATGAAATCCAGCATGAAGCATCTTCACATGCACCAGAGCAACAAGGACTGCTCTAGAATGATTAAAGAAACGAAATCACATGGAATACCAGTAGTCCAGTGAAACTATCCTGGTACAGGTGAATGAATCAATGGTTGTTCAGATATCTGGGCAGCTCTTATAATTGTTCCAGAGTGACAGTTATCACATTATTTTAAAATTGAAAATTTATTTATTTTATTTTTATTTATTTTACATTTGTTGACTGGGCTGGTCCAACTGGATTCCTGTCCTTGCCTATTTAAGTGGTACAGTGTGAAATATTTTCTGCTTAAAAACCTCAGCTTTGGCTGGCTAAGAACTTGTTGTATTCAACTGGACGTATAAGAGAATTTAAGTACCTTTATCTGCACTTTTTTTTTTCAAAAAAATACAGTATTTAAATTGATTTTAACTGTGTGGAAGGAATATTAACTGAACTGGAAGTTTTGACTCTGCTCTTCTGTTAGTGCTGCTTGAATTTTGTTATTTGTTAGTAATTGCAGGTGTGGGGTAGTCACATTCTTTGATTTCCTGTCCTTGCCTATTTAAGTGGTACAGTGTGAAATATTTTCTGCTTAAAAACCTCAGCTTTGGCCGGCTAAGAACTTGTTGTATTCAACTGGACGTATAAGAGAATTTAAGTACCTTTATCTGCACTTTTTTTTTCAAAACAATACAGTATTTAAATTGATTTTAACTGTGTGGAAGGAATATTAACTGAACTGGAAGTTTTGACTCTGCTCTTCAGTTAGTCCCACCCACCCTCCCTGTTTTTGTTTTGGTGTTAATCTTAGTGGCCTTGCAACTGCCCACCCCTCTTGTAAATTTGTGTTTGGATACTCCTTCTGGGCCCATCTCATTTCCTCACTCAACTGAGTGCAGTGAGATCATATTCTGATTTCAGGCACTCCTACTGTGTGCAAAGAGAGCATCTGGGAAACAGAAAAAAAAATTTAAGCTCGTTTCCTGCCTTTCCTGTTAAGTGGTATAGACTATTTGTAGGCTTCTGAGCCCCCAAGCCCTTCTGTGTTGGAGGGAAGCCTTCTAGCTTAGTTTTTTTTCTTATAACTAGCCAGTTTTCTAGTTTCAGCACTCAAATCTGTTTCTTTGATCTCAGCACTTGTTCAGAAAAAAAAAAAAATTTCATCTGCTTTTACTGTACTTGTGTTTCTACTTACTTTTGCATCATCTTAAAAGTACTCAATTGTATTTATTACTGCTTGGTGTAACTCATTCTAAGCCTTTTGGTTTAAACACTTGGGCTTCGGACCAGTTGTTTTGCACTGAGAGGGTTTGTGGTCTGCACTGTAGTGGCAGAACAGGTAGCTTACATCCTTCTAGGTTGGGAACTGCTGATTGAGGGCTCAGTGTCTGTTATTCTAAAAGTGTATTAATTCTGGTTTAAGCACTTGGGCTTTCAGGCCAGTTATTTTACATTAAGAGGGTTCGTGGTCTGCACTCTTGTGGGAGGAGAGGCTGGACTCTGCCCTTCTGAGCTGGGAATTTCTGGTTAAAGGCTTATAGTGCATGCATATCTGAACTGCTTCTTACTGAAGTTGGTGCGCCTTGTTTGCTGTGGCATAGACTGGATTCGGGCCTGCTGGATCTAGCTTTGTTTGTGTAACTTGAGCACTAATCCAGGCATTCTCTAAAGTATTCAATTGTATTTATTACTGCTTGGTAGTAACTTGATTAAAGTGTAGCTATCATTCTAAGTCTTTTGGATTAAGCACTTGGGCTTCAGACCAGTTGTTTTACATTAGGAAGGTTTGTGGCATGCACTGTGGTGGCAGGACAGGTAGCTTTCATCCTTCTAAGTTGGGAACTGCTGATTGAGAGCCCAGTGTCTGTTATTCTTAAAGTGTATTAGTTCTGGTTTAAGCACTTGGGCTTCAGGCCAGTTATTTTACATTAAGAAGGTTCGTGGTCTGCACTCTTGTGGGAGAAGAGGCTGGACTCTGCCCTTCTGAACTGGGAATTTCTGGTTAAAGGTTTATAGTGCCTGAATATTTGAACTGTATCTTACTGAAATTGGTACACCTTGTTTGCTGTAGCATAGACTAGATACAGGCCTGCCGAATCTAGCTTTGTTTATATGCTTGTTGTTTGTTTGCTTGTTATTTCCCTGGAACGCTAATTCCACCTAATACGTGGCTTCTCAGTGCTTCTGTGGATCACTAGTGATATCTGCATTGCTTACTGTACTTATTTCCTTGTTTCACTTGAACGAAACTTACTGTTTGTCGTTTTTTGCATTTAAGTTACCTGTAACACATTGCACTTAAGTTACCTGGCACTTGCTCACTAAAGCAATTATATAAGTCAGCACTAAAAATTAAAAGCACTACACCCTCACTCCCCACTGGCCCTTGTTTTCAATTATTAAGGAATTCCCAATATTATTCTAGCATGTCCAAAGGTCAGTTGTCAATCTCCTCTCTGGTCCAGCTGGTGAATCTGGGAATCTTGAGGCAATGTTACAACTGCCTCATGTACACAGATAACCCTCTCCTCCTCCCAACAAATTCCAACCCATGTGAGAGATGCAACCATATAGCCAAACTGGAGGCTAAGCTCTTTCAACTCAGTACTGGCATAACCAGTCAGGAGGAGAAGGAAACCACACTCACTACAATTCCAGTCTCACATAGACCTACCACGACAGCAAACCAAACACATAATCACACAAAAACATACTCGGAGGCTCTAAATAAAGATCTGCCTAAGCAGCAGAGACCTCCAAAGCAGACACCCAAGCAACCGCTACCCCAAAACAAAACACGTGCAACACATATCTCACAAAGCCAGTGTGCCGAACAGTCACAGCCCTTAAGACTAAACAACACACCTGATACACTTGTAATAGGTGACTCTATCGTCAGGCACACTGACGTCCCGCTCACCAGGCTGAACAAGGAGAGGGTCACGGTGAGCAGCCTGTCAGGTGCTAGGATCCGCCACATAACACAAGCACTCAGGTCACTCCAAGGCAAGTACAAATATGACTCAGTCATTGTCCATGCTGGTGTGAATGAACTGAGACGTACCTCCCTGGACTACATGAAAAGAGACATAAAGGAGCTCTCTGAGCATGTAGCCCAGGCCGGTATGACCCTGACCTTGAGTAGCATCTTACCCTCACCAAGAATGATGCCACAATATGAAGACAAGATGATCAATTTCAACAATTGGCTTAAGTACTGGTATCATTCAAAGGGGATCCAATGCCTGTCAGCTTGGGATGATATGCTCGACAAGCCACGATGCTTCGCTAGGGATGGCTTGCACCTGTCACCCCTGGGCTTTCGGATATTGGCAAAGGCTCTTGCTAGCCCCATAGTGCCTTTTTTAGGCAAGGCTCAAAAGACAAACCCACCTCCATAGGTATCACAAGGGATAAGAAACTAAGAGTAATGCTACTCAACACCAGAAGTCTAAACCTCAAGATGCACGCACTCGAAACTCTCCTTAGCATGGACAACATCGATATCTGTGCAGTGACAGAAACCTGGTTCAGGGCTCCCGAGAGCACCCCAGCACTACCAGGTTATACCTCATACCATGCTTTTCAGCCCCAAAACTTGGATCGAACCACAAAAGGAGGGGGAGTATCGATATTCATCAAAGATACCCACGCCTCCAGGTTGGTGGCAAAGCACAAAGCATCAGAGAGTATCCATGTGCAACTAACAGTGGGTAAAACTGCCTTCCAGTTTATAGCCTGCTACAGACCACCCTCCCAAACCCAGGAACCCCACTCGGCCTTCCTGAGAACACTGGAAAATATGAAGGTCTCTCCAAACACCATTATATTGGGTGACTTCAACTACCCAAACATAGACTGGGAGCATTACTCTAGCTCCAACACCCTAGCCCAAAGATTCCTAGAATTTATAAACTCAAATGCTATGGAACAACTTGTTACCACTCCCACAAGAGAGGAAAATATACTGGACCTGATCATCACCAACATGGGGACTCTATGCTCCAGACCAGAAGTGTATCCCTCACTGGTAAGATCAGACCATAAACTAATCTCACTGGATATTCACATCCCGACCCCACCCCCTGCCCAGAAAACCACAGTGAAAAACTTCTCTAAAGCAAATTTCACATTCCTCAAAACCGAGGTGGAATCCTTCAAAGCCCCCGGGCCTGTGGAAAATACGGCCCAGACCACAGAATCCTTTATAAACGCATTCTATGAACACCTTCAGGAATGCATGGATCATGTGATCCCAAATAAAACCAAGACCCAATCCTCCAAAGGCAGACGTCCTGTCTGGTGGACTCCAGCCATAAACAAACTATACAATAGAAGGAGGAAGCTACTAAATGATAGAGCAAAATCCCAAAAAGGGAAGGCATCACAGATCAGTATTAGCAAAAAACTACGGGCACTCATAAAATTGTCTAAGGCCAGCTTCGAGAGAAAAATTGCACAGGACACTAAGGATAATGACAAGGCTTTCTTTAGTTATGTTAGGAGCCTGGGTGGTAATTCCCAGATATGCTCAGAATTAGTCCAAAATGACAAAAAATACACTGAACCCACAGACATTGCCAACATCCTAGCTGACAGGTTCAGCGCAAACTTCTCCCCCCCTCCCCACCAAAAGGGCAAATATCTATCCCAGCAGAGTGCTGCCCCCCTGACATCTCAGATGCTCAGGTAAGAGCCGCCCTCTCCAAAGCAAAATACACAGCATCAATGGGACCAGATGGTGTCCCGGGCTGCATCCTACATGAACTCCAAGAAGAGCTAAACCCAAACATAAAACTACTGTTCAATCTCAGCCTTACTACAGGATATGTGCCCAAAGAGTGGCGTACAGCAACAGTGGTCCCTCTCCATAAAGGTGGTGCCTCAACGGATCCTGGAAACTATCGCCTCATAAGCCTGACTAGCTTGGTCTGCAACGCTATGGAAAGGATCATCATGGACCTCATAAATAAAGATATTGGGGACCTACAGACACTGGATCCTACCCAGTTCGGCTTTGTTAAGGGCAGATCCTGCCTCTTAAACCTGGTTGATTTCTTTGAAACAGTCACCAAGGCCATTGACGAGGGGAAGGTGGTCCACACAGCCTACCTGAATCTCGCAAAAGCCTTCGATACAATACCCCACTCGGGCATTATAGATAAGCTCACCAGCTTAAATATAAACCCCTATGTCACTAGATGGATTGCAAACTGGCTCAAGGACAGAACCCACATGGTTAGAATTGCTGGAGCCATGTCAGACTCCAAACCAGTTACAAGTGGTGTCCCACAAGGCTCAGTCCTGGGACCTCTCTTGTTTGGTATATATTTCTCGGAGGTACAGGCCAACACGGAAGGACTGTGGCTGACCAAGTTCACAGATGATTGCAAACTAGGCGCCATAATCGACTCTCCAGCCGACACAAGCATCCTCCAAAAGGGCCTCATAGAAACAGACAACTGGTGCCAGAGCCATGGCCTCAAGCTAAATGCCAAAAAGTGTATAATCATCCCATTTGGCAAAAACAAAGTGCCCACAAATTACCACATAGGTGGTAATCCATTAAGTACAGAAGAAGTAATTAGGAACCTGGGGACCCAAGTTGATAGCAATCTCTCATTTGACAACCACATGGCCAAAGTGGTTAGAAAAACATTTTATATAGCCCACCTAATCATGAAGGGATTCACATCTAGATCGGGGGAGGTCATCGTGCCTCTTTACTCATCCCTCATCAGGCCCATAATTGAGTACAATGCCCCTTTTGGGATGTACCTTACCAGACACCTGCAGCAACTGGAAAGACCCCAAAAGTACCTCACCAAGAGGATCAAAGGGCTCAAACAGATGCCATATGCTGCCCGGTTAAAGAAACTCCAGTTCTACTCAGTGGCATACCGCCTGTTCAGAGGTGATCTGTGCCTGACGTATAAAGCCATGTCCAACCTGGAATTAATGGACATGCTGCACCTCAGAAAATCCAAATCCCATTGAGCTACGCGCTCGAGAGACTTGAACCTCAGCACTGAAATAAATAGGACATGCTGGAGGGACAGATTCATAACCCAGAGGCTCCCTTCACTCTGGAATAAAATCCCAGTCCAGGTTAGGCAGAGTCCCTCATTGACTCTATTCAAGAGGAATCTTGATGAGTGGATGGGAGATCGTAGGTTTACCCCGGGTATCACTTCTGTGTCACTGTTAGACAGAAGCACAGTATACTAACCTCGAAAAAGGGCATAGCAAAATAAATTTAAAATGGGTGGCGAAAGCCAAACACATTCTGGCTAGGCTTATAAATGCCCTAGGGCAGATAGCCTAGTATGAACCTATGAACCTATGAACCTATGTATGTCCATTTTCAGTGGAGGCCCGTGCAGAAAAGCTCCACAAGTTTAAAAAAAAAAATACACAAAGACAATGATATTTACAAAGACATTGGAACTTTACAAGGTTTAGGCACACATTGCAGGTCTTGTGATAAAACATTTGAGTAGGAAAAAAAAACAAACAACTGCAGCAGTTCTTAGTGTTACTAATGCTAGTATGTAAAAAGGACACTATTATTTAGAAAGTCACACAAAAAATGTCAAAAAGAAATGTTAGTGAATATTCATGGGAAGAAGTACATGGACACACTCATACTGTAAAATTACACATGAAGTCCAAGAGTAGACTGGTTATAGTTAATAAAGTCAACAATATATACATAGGCGCATGCCCTAAATAAGATAATGCGATAAGAAGCAAGGTATTATGGGAAGGGTTAGTTATTTAATCTGGGTTAGCACAGGTGCATAGCCAGTAGGTAGGATTTAAGTTTGCTTTTAAATAGGTTAGCTGAGGATAAGGAGGTTAGGTGATTGGGGAGACAGTTCCCGGGTTTACTCACTGTATTAGAGAACAGAGTGTCACTAGCTGAGTTATTAGATTTAGTTATTTGTACTAGTAGTTTATTATATGAGCATAAGGTTTTGAAATTATTATAGGTGGTGACTAGGGAAGTGAGTATAGGTATGTTTTCTGGTTGATACAGGATCTTGTGGGCTACTATTACTTGACTGAATAGTATTAGATTTAGCAATTCTAGCCAGCCTAGTTGATTCAGATTGATACAATGATGGGTTCTATAGGAGGACCCGGCAGCAAATCTGGCAATATTGTTGTAAGAGTTAGACAGTTTGTTCAAAGTACCTTTATATAATTTGGTATAGATAGGAGAGGCATAAAGCAGAGTAGAGATAAGGTGGGTGCGGGCAATGGTGATCCTGGCTAGTGGAGTCAGAAAGGGTTTGATCCTGTGGAGGTAATCTAATTTTGTATTAACTGTTTTTATAGTGTTATTGATGTGAGGCTCATAAGAGAGGTTATTATCATTTGGAACCCCAAGTAGTTTAGTGGTAGGATCAGGAGATATAATAGTTCCATTACTAGAGGTTACAGTAAAGTTAAGTGGGGAGGTTTACGGGTGGGGGTGATTAATAGCATTTTTTGGGGGGGTTTAAGATAAGACATCTATGCAGAAGCCAATTTTCAACTGTGCTAAAGGTCTTTTGGGTTAGAGACTGAAGTTCTGATGGGGAAGTGGCAGAGCATATAAGTGTGGAGTCATCTGCGTATTGGATGCAGGTGGCTTGTGGGATTACAGAATGGAGGTCATTTGCAAAGATGGAGAAGAGTAAAGGTCCCAATATGGATAAGAAGAAAAGTCTGATTGTATGTGCAGAAAAGGTTCATTCGTATGCTAGCATAGAAATAAAGTTCATGTCTGAGGACTATGTATATAATTAGCAACTAACATTATATATTATAATATTTTAGCTTTTATAAGAAACATGGTGCTGTGCAATAACTATAGGAATGGTCAGTAATCTTACTAGATAAACATAATGATCCTAGCAGCTCTTTGCAGTAACACTAAAGACCTCATTTTGGCCGGTTACATATTTTAGTTGTCTTGAGTTTTAATTAAGCATTATGACAGACATTACAATTTTACTTTCAGATGGTGATCTGGCAAATGAGTACTGCTGTACTTAGAAGATTGTCAGAATGTTGACATGTACCACCTTATTAGAAAAAAAGCTTTTATGTCATCTTATTTTATTTACTTCTTTGTTTATTTGCTGAGTTTTATTAACTTTACTTATATAGCCGAGAAATAGCATAAACAAGGTTCCTGAAGACAACTTTCTGTTTCTGCTGTTTTCCATTTTATTTTATTTTACTTATTTATTTACTTGTTTTGTTACCTGAGGTGACTGTGTTGATCACAGGTGACTCTTTCCACACGTGATCTGAAAAAACAGCATTCAGCATTTTGTGTAGAAAATACATACAACATTTCCAGTCTGTACAAGTAGCTTATGTGGCAATGGCTGTCAGCACTGATATGGATAGCATCAGAATAAATGACAGGCAAAACTCTACTACATTTTATCTACAGCTATTACTGTTGTAATTTAATAAGAGAGTATTATGTTTATTTGTACTACAGACAATATCTTCAGCCAGAGGGTGAAGGTGTCTCCTCAGGGGGTCAGCATAGTGCCCCAGGGGTCCTTTTGGGCTTTGTGCAGAGGCCGAAGAATGTACAAGAGGAGAATTCATACCATTCATAGATTCATCCATCTGGCATTCTGCGTCTTCAGGGGTATTGGCTTTTGAATTCAGGCAGCATCCATCTGTTGATGCAGTATTGGTCATCCATCCCTCCTGGATTATGAAACTGGTCATTCATCCTTCTTTAGGTAGTTTTCTCGTCAATTATCCTTCCAGATATGAGAAACTGGTCCTCCATTCCACTTAGATATAAGTGTGGTCATCCTTCCTTTTTGAAATATGCAGTAAGTCATTTGCCACTCTAGCAAAATTCAAACATCTTGTAGTAGGTGTTATGCTTTCTATTTGGTGGTCACTTTGAACCTAGTCTGTTTTTGTGTGTGTGTGTGTGTGTGTGTGTGTGTGTGTGTGTGTGTGTGTGTGTGTGTGTGTGTGTGTGTGTGTGTGTGTGTGTGTGTGTGTGTGTGTGTGTGTGTGTGTGCATGTCATTTCTCATATCAGCTGTGCACATCAATGTCCTTGTCCTTGAAACACTTTAGCCTGACTACCATTTGCCTGTCCTACTGTAGTATGCCAACATGTGCTGACCAGCACTAAAGCTTTGTTTGACCACTCATTCCTATACATAAAGGAAGACTATGCCCTAAGCACGTTTTCTTCCCTCAAACTATGCTCTCCTCCTTACAACATGATCACTATACTGCAGCATATTAACAAGCATGATTTAGCTGTATTTTCCTTTATATGGCATTGCTATGCTGGCCATCTTCCTCAGTGCATACCATATTTTGTTTGAATGAAGCTTCATTATATTTTATTTGGGAACTTGGCTCCATAGTTCTTACATGTTACTCATCACATTTTAAGCTTTTTTTTGGCAAAGGGAAGAAACAACATAGCAAAATATTTTTAACTCAGTTATTTTCTACCCACTGGAGTCAGAAATCTATCAAGTTTGTAGGAATTTGCAGCTGTTCTGGGGAGTACTGCCATTTCCAGTCACCCTGTTTCCCTTGTGTGGGATATAAATCTACTAAACCTTTCAGAATTCACAGTTTTTTTACTTTTTAGTCTCAGAGTGGCTGAATACTTTGGGAATAAGACAGTTTTTAAATCCAGACTTGTCCTGCAGATATCAAGCCCCATATCCACCATGCTGGGGATAAGGCCCCCACCCCCACCCCCCATGCCACAATACACTTAACATATTCAGCTCCTAGGTCACTGTACCTCAGGGAAGAACAATCCACTGCTTGACTGGCCTCATCTGAGAAAGCACATTTCAGCCACGAGCAAATGTCTGAGCACTTGGATGCCATGATTCTGTCTAGATACAAATTATTTTACACACAAGCATCGGATCTTTTCTCGTTACAAATGCTGGAAGCAAGGTACCATCACCCCTTGGCCATCCTTTTATGAAAATCTGACATACTTTGGAGAACACAGGATCATTTTTTAGTTTACCTTTAGATAAAGACATCCCATAGCTGCTAAATGTTCAGTTAATTTGGTATAGTAGTGGATTGTTGGTCCTTGTCTTTTCTGTCTTCTCACAAGATAAATGTGCCAGCACCTCACTGTTGACGTGCTCCTTTATTATTGAAGTTTGTATCATAATAATAATAATGTGATTCTAAAAAAGTGAACAATGCCACAGGCATGTTGCAATCACCAATGATATATTTTTAATCAAAATGAGTAACAAAGTGTGAATCATTTTCCATAAAGCTACTGCTTGAATTTCCTTCCTCTTCCGACCAGGCTAAAGAATTCTATGTTGGTAAGAGAATACTTATTTGCTTATTAACAGTTTGTTTATTGGGTAGGGGACCTGGTCTACAGATCCCTTTTCAGTCACAACCCGGGAACAAAAAAATTACAAAGCAAAGCAAGAAGAAACATTTATGTACAAAGATGTCAAGTTACAATTGCAAAAAACATTTGACAATTAGAAAGTATATATGCAAGTTACAGTTCAGGCATAGAATAGCAGAGCTATTGTGGAACTAGAGTAAGAGAGGGTACAACAGTACAACTGAGGAATTACTGTGTGATTTGTAAATACAACAGCAGACATGCTGTAAAATAACAGTACAGTAGAGGTGTTATTGTCCTGCATGTGATTATGCACAAGATGTATGGAATAACAGTCAGCATAAAGAAGCAATAAACACAAATAACTCCACTGAGATAAGACATCTGCTTCGAGCAAAGTACCATTGTGGAGTTATTTAGCCAGTATTGTAGAAACAAGTGCATTTAGACTTTAGAAATGATAACTCTTGAAAACCAGTTTTGAAAGTGTTCACATTATTATTATTTTTCACATCTGAGGCCAGGTGGTTCCAAAGTGAGGGTCTTATTCTACAGAATGCCTGTTTAAATCTTGGTCTAGCTAAAATTAAGGGTATCATATTGACTGCTTCTAGGTGACTAGGCATATTCTCTAAGTGGCAATTTAGTTTTTAATAGGGGACAGTAACCCACATAATAATTTTGAATATCAGTGTACCCAGCAGCAGAGTTGCTTTGTTTAATATAGGGAGCCAATTGATCTTGTGCAGAAGGTCAATGATGTGTCTTATTGTCTGCAGTTGTGGCAAATCTCAAGATTACCTTCATTTTTTTCCAGTAGTCATAAAGCAGACATAATGGAAGTCTGTGTCATTCCAGAACTTGTATGACAGCGGAGTGCTGGTTCCATCAGGAAGAACATCATGTGTCAATGTGACTGACAAGGAAGCATCAAAGTGGGTAAACACTTCATGTGACATTATCGCTTTCTTGGGACCTATGAAGCCCAGCCTGCAGCTCTCAGTCAATTTCTGATAAGACTTATCCTGCAACAACTACACTTATTCTGCAGTGACTAGACTTATTCTGCAGTGACCAGACTTATCCAGCAACAACTAGACTTATCCTGCAGTGACTAGACTTATCCTGCAGTGACTAGACTTATCATGCAGTGACCAGACTTATCCAGCAACAACTAGACTTATCCTGCAGTGACTAGACTTATCCTGCAGTGACCAGACATCCTAAAACAACTAGATTTATCATCCAGTGACAACTTATCCAGCAACAACTAGACTTATCCTGCAGTGACCAGACTTATCCTGCAGTGACCAGACTTATCCCACAACAACTAGACTTATCATGCAGTGACCAGACTTATCCAGCAACAACTAGACTTATCCTGCAGTGACTAGACTTATCCTGCAGTGACTAGACTTATACTGCAGTGAACAGACTTATCCTGCAGTGATTAGACTTATCCTGCAGTGACTAGACTTATCCTGCAGTGAACAGACTTATCCCACAACAACTCGACTTATCCTGCAGTGACTGGACCTATCCCGCAACAGTGCTTTCAGTGCACATAAAACTTCCAAATAGTTTGCTAGAAACTTGTGGAAATAGTTTATCTACCCAAGTATAGACTCAATTATGACAAGTTCTGAAGCTTGGTTATCTATAGCAAGGTCTTATAGGTTCATAGGTGTTTACTAGGCTAATGACCACAAGGGCCTTTTTAAGCCTAGCCATAAATCCCAAATCTCTGACAAGTTCTGATACCCTTGATAAGTTTAAGCATAGGCCCGGTAGATAAACCATTTATAGGTTACCTCTGTCCATTAGAGACATAGGTGCCAAAGCAGGGATGAATTTCCAGGTTTCCATCCAATTGCCCAAGTTGCAGTTGCATTGGGTTAGGGAGGAACTCTGCTTCACATGGATGGGGAGCCTGTTTCATAGATGGGGTAGTCTCTGGGATACATACCTATATCTCCAGCAGGTCCTATTTATCACAGGCAAGGTGATATCAAAATGAAATTTATCAAAATCAAAATGAAAATGCATTATTATTACACTGAGCCTAAACATTAGGTGAGATTGTTCAATTAATGAAGTATTACATGAAAATATGTTCAGCTGTGAATTTTGTGTTGAGGACTGAAAATGAGAGAGGGAGATACAAGATCACAACTTCCTTATTCTTTCTATTCTTGGCCCTCTTCTTTTTTCCCTCTTCATAAATGATCTCCAAAACATAATCCCCCCCCAACTTACTTCAAATATGCAGATGATTCTACCCTCATCTGCTCTGCATGCATCCTCCTCAGAAAGAGAGATCCTTACTCAAAATGTCTGTCTTTAACACCGACACATGGTTTTTTTCTCGATTTCTCCTACTAAATGCTAGAAAAAAAAAAACCTCCCTCTTTACTCCCCTCCCCCACCACCCCCCCCTTTAAACTCTCTTCTCTCAATGCAACTATCATCTCTCCTGACTCTACTACTAACTACTAAACTGTTTAGGTATTACATAATCTCTCTAATCTCTCTTTCAACCACAACAACAATAACACCAACAAACTTGTCAATAATAGGATCTATATATCTATATTTAGACCTTTCCCTCCTCCCTCCCTCTAGAGGAGGACGCTCCATCTTCTCTTCTTTCTCTCTTCTTCTCTCTTTTTCCCATTTTCCATAAAAACCAAAAAAAACAAAAACAAACTACCAAACTTTCTACCAGCTATAATAACATGCAGGTACACACACCTACACAAACACAACACACCACTGTCTCAAACTAGGAAAAACTACCTAGCCACTAAAACAAAAAACTATAACAACACCACCCAACAACTATTGCCAACCCATAAAATTCACTATACTCTCTCAACTCATTCAACTCATCTCTCTCTCAGCTCTCTTCTCCTCTCCAGCAAACTATTTAATGGCTCCTCCAAAAAAATAAAATAACACCTCACAAAACCTAATTCAACAGGTGAAGGTGGTAATGGAACCAACTTCCTAGTAACATAACAACCATTGCATCATTACATCTTTTCAACAACCAAAAATCAAACTTCCAAACAAAACACTGCACATGTAAAGTACCTTAAAAAAACCTTCACTCAGACTCTAGACTCTTACTCACTCCTCTTATGTACTAACTTTTTTCGATCCAACTGGCTTTTTCCTCCTCTGCCACTTTGTTTTCCTATTATTCCTTGCTCCTAGACTGCTTTCTTTGCTCTTTTTGCTTGCTAACTATCTTACTTGCTGTCCTTCCTTCAACCTGCCTCTTCTCATATTACATATTCTTAGCTCTCTTATCTCTCACACTATTATTCCTATTATTATATTTATATTTTAATATAATGTATATGACTTGAGTTTATTTAAGTAGTATTTATTTTTATTATTTTATTTTTATTTATATCTATTTTAGTATATATAGTATTTATAATTTTTTTTTTTTTTTTTTTCACTATGTATGTCAGTAATAAATTTAAGTAACTGTAGTAAATGAGTAAGTGTAGAGTGAGTAGTTTCTCTCTTAAAACTTTTCTCTAAACTAGTATGTATGCTTGCCTTGTCTGTTCTCTCTGTGTTTTCTTTTCTCCTGGGACTGAAAAAAAATTCTCCAGTTAGAAAAGCTAAACAAAAATAAAAAAAAAAATAAAATAAAATAAAATAAAATAAATTATTGTCTCCTGTGGAAATTATTCTGAGCAAGAGAACAGCATAATCTATCTATAAATATCATCAACTGAAAAGTTCACAACAAGTCTGTTACATCTTGCTATGGGACATAGCCATCAAAAACACCTGTTGAGGTGGCATTGCTGTTTACTGAAACAATATTTATGAAATAAAATAACAGAAATTGTCCTAATGTCTCTTCTGGGACAAAAGGCCCCTAGTGGAGCACCACAAATCAACTGCAAGAGCAGAATCCTCTACTTACTGTTCTTGTTGGTCATGAAGGGACATAACAAATGGTAATATTTTGTTAATATTCTTGTCACAACATGATACACAAAGGACAGGATGATTGGATCTGGATCCAGGATTCGCAAAGAACAGAATGAGTGCAGGCAGATCCTGAGGCATGAAAGGTACTGGATACTTTCTGCACTAGGTCTTTATATGATTCTGATAACCCATGGTCCTAATACTGTAGGAATTCAGTGTTTGTTTTGAACACAATGGTTTTAGTGACTTCTGTAATGTTTATAGTTATAAATGTGGGATCTAGTAGTAAACATCTGTAGTGCTGTAGCGCGGGTTAGCTTCTTGGAGTATGTATGGTATTAAAGATCTATGTATTATTGTGCATTTACAAGCTAGTGTGTGGAGAGACTGAATTTTGTTTTTTGTAGGTAAATTTACACGTCTGTCATGATTCCCTTGCAATTTCCACAAATTTCTACTAATAGAAGCTTCAGTTAGATGAAAAGAGAACCATTCAGTGAATCACTGCTGCCATGCAAGTACAAACCATCCTACCAGTGACTTCCTATGTGAAACAGTGATTGACAAGTTGAAGATCAGTGAATTTAAATTGATGAGTTGAAATCTCATCCAGTTTACATGTAACAAAGGACAGGATAAATGTTTACATGTATCTGTGTACACATTTTAATGTGACAGCTTTTTAATACCTGTCAGGCAAAGGATGGAGGTACTAAAGCTGTGGATTGCACAGTGTTTTTTACACAGTGCTAGCTTCTTTATGTGGATTCAGTGGAGTTCTGATATGTTATCTGTTTTAACCATTTTTGCTTTGAAATAGAGAATTGACCTGAAGGCTTGTAATAAGCACGTGATTACCAAAATGTTCTGAAATGTAGCATTTAATTTTTGATTACCCCCTTGAACCAAACGCATCAAAACCAATCCCTGCCCATGGTTATCAAAAGATACTAAACTAGCCTTGCACCAAAGGGACAAAAAATGGAAACAATATCAAAAACATAAAAACCCTAACACCCTCCTAGAGTATAAGCAACTACAAAACTCTGCAAAAAAAAAAAACTAATAATTAAAGACAGCAAAGCCCACTACTCCAAACTCCAGTCCTTGCACTCAACAAATCCCCAAAAATTCTGGGACTCCATCTCATCCATGCTGCATCCTGGCAACAAAGAAAACCCCTGCCCAGACCCCAACCCCTCCAACCTTGAAACAGCCAGCCAGTTCAACTCATTCTTCATAGACTGCATAGCTAAACTATCAGCCAAGTTCCCACCCCCCTCTTCCACCACCACCTCCTCCTACCCCAACCAGCACCCCAATCATCAACCTTTCTCCACATCCTTCTGCCTCAAGCTCATCCCCCCAAGCACTATAAAAAGACTTCTCAAACTCTCACTGAGACTTCTCAAACTCTCACTCAGATCCAAAAACCAAAATCTCCTTAAGGTCCATAAACCTGCACAACCTCATGACCATCTACTGCTGTCCCACTCCTTAGCTAAACAGTGGAACTCTCTCCCCCACACCTACACAACCTACCTAACCATACAAATTTCAAATCTCAGCTACTCTCTCATCTTTCTTCCAAATGGGAATGCCCTTGCCACGCTCCAACTTAACCCCCCCCCCTCATTCCACCTTGCACTGACTCATCCAACTACCGCTGCTATTACTTCATCCCACCCAAAACAATCCCTCCCCTACTAAAAACTAATTTTCTCTCTAAAATCTATTGCACTCTCCATGCAAGATATTTTCCTAACCTACTAATGGCTAGTAGCTATATATTTTGAAATGTTAAACCTACAATTTTCACTTTATGTAAATGTTGAAATTTCTGTATTGAATTATGTCTTTTCATTTTTGTAACATTGTGACAAGCCAATTGCAAATATCATGGAGTTTATCTGTAAATGTTTAATTAGCTGTATGAACTATATCCTTTTGTAACATGTGAAATGTAACTTGCAATTATTGTGGAGCTTTTATCCCTGGGCCTCCACTGAAAACGGGGTCTTCTTGGCCCAGTGGACTTCCCCAGTCATCAAACTTAAATAAATAAATAAATAAATAAATGTATTGCGGCAGTATTTTAAATGACTTTCCAAACAGAAAAATACAAAACTCTAATGATTAATTCAGTGTACCTTTATCACTATCTTCTCAAAGTTAATTGTGGTCTGGACTCTACTATGGAAACTAAGAGGTTAAACTCATAGTCTTAGAAATGTATTCATATTTATGTGTATTTCCTCTTGCTTAGCCTTAACCTAATAATTGCCACTAGGTCCAAGTGTTAGGTTTACTCTCAGATCTTGGACCTTGTTAAATAACTTGCTCATGGTCCCATGTGAAAAAAAAAAGTATCATACTCCGGCCTACAAAATGTTCATAAACAAATAGATTTAATAACTAAGCAGTGTTGATAACAACAATATAGAGCAGAGTGGGACATAGAACAAACAGTAAGATTGCTGTTTTACATATCTTAAAATATACGTAGCAGAATATGATGATCTCTGGTAAGGAAGCCTTAAAATGATACTTACAGTATCAGAACCCCCAAAATATTCATAGGATCATAGGAGGTTACTAGACTATTGGCCCTGACGCCCTTATAAGCCTAGCCAAGAGTTTAGCCCATGTTTAAACAAATCAGCACCCAATGCCCCTGTCCAGGAGGGACACGGGTGGAATCGCAGGGGTATATGTTCTGTTTCCCATCCAGTTATCCAGGTTGCATTTAAAAAGGGGTAAAGAGGTACTCTGCATGATGTGGAGAGGGAGTCTATTCCATAGATGGGGGAGTCTCTGGGACACAAATCTGTCCAGCCAACAAGTCTTGTTGATGTCACAGACAAGGTTGAGGCCATGTGTGCAAGTTACTCGAGTGGAGCTTGACTTGTGGATATGCAGCAGTCCCATCAAGGTGGGGTCTGTGATCACTTGTATGCTAGACAGAGGTCACTTCTGAGGAGTCTGCATGAAACTGAGTACAGGGATAGGGCTTTTAGGCTATCTGTGTATGGTAGATGTTTGAGGCCCTGGATTCTTCTGGTGAGGAACCTGTGTGGTCTTTCCAGCTGCTGCATGTGCTTTGTGAGGTACATGCCAAAAGGGGTGTTGTACTCAATAATGGGCCTTATAATGGAAGAATACAGGGTTGTTATGACCTCCTTGTCCCTGGATGAGATACCCTTACTTATGAGGTGGACCATGTAGAAGGCTTTCCATACAATGGAAGCAATAGGGTGGTCAAAAGTCAGGTTGTTATCAACCTGGGTGCCCAAATCCCTCACGACTGATTGCGTGCTTAGGCCATTGTTATTAATGTGATAATCTGTGAGGATATCACTCTCCCCAAAGGAAATAATGATGCATTTTTTGGTATTCAGCTTGAGGTCATGTTTCTGGCACCAGTAATTTGTCTGAGTGAGATCCTCTTGAAGGATGTCCACATCACTAGGGAAATTGATGACAGCACCCAGCTTGCAGTCATCTGCAAACTTAGTAAGCTATAACCCACTGGTTTTGGTCTGCACCTCAGAAAAGTATATCCCAAATAACAGAGGCCCCAAGACCGAAACCTGGGGTATGCCACTTGTTACGGGTCTACTGCTTGAGATGGCTTCCCCTATTTTGACTATGTAGGTTTTATCAATGAGCCAGTTTGCTGCCCATCTGGTAACATATAGATTGATGCCTAGTTGAGACAGTTTATCTATTGTGCCCAAGGGGGGAATAGTGTCAAAGGCTTTGGCCAGGTCAAAGTAGGCAGTGTGCACTGTCTTCCTCTTGTCTATGGCTTTGGTGACTGTCTCAAAGAAGTCGACCAAATTTAGCAGACATGACCTCCCCATGATGAAGCCAAACTGTGTGGGATCAAGTTCCTTGTTAATGAGGTCCATGATAATCTGTCCCATGGCCTTGCAGATCAGGCTAGTTAGGCCGATGGGTCTATAATTTCCCGGATCGGTGGATGTTTCACCTTTGTGTAAAGGGATGACAGTGGCTGTCCTCCACTCAGCTGGGATGAAGCCAGTACTCAGGCTTTGGTTGAATAGGGTGCCTAATGGTGCTGCACGTTCCTGCCTGAGTTCACTTAGGATGTAGCCTGGGATGTTATTGGGTCCCATAGAGGCTGTATTTTTTGCCTTTGAGAGTGCAGTGATGACCTGTCCCCTAGCTATAAGGGGAAGGGGGCAGGTACTGGGGCTGTCCTGATTTACTGATGGGGGGACAAAGGGGTAAAGTTTTCACTGAATTTGTCAGCCAGCAAGTTTGTTATATCTACAGCATTTGTATATGTGGTGTCCTTGACCACCTGTTTTGAACAGATCTGGGGGCTTCCTTTGAGGTTGTGGACATATGTGAAGAAGGCCTTATGAGTGTCTTTAGTAGAGGTTGCCAATTTAAACTCAAAATTTGCTTTGGAGGATTTCACTAGTGCTCTTGTATGCTTGTTCAGGCTAAGGAGACATTGCTTCCAATTAGGCACCTGCTCCTTCTTGGTCTTAGACAGCAATTTTTTTTCCGTTTGTTATGTAGTTTATTTATTGCAGATGTCAACCAGACAGGTTTACTCTTCCTTGTGGAGAATAATTTAGTCCTGTTGGGTATTCCTGATTCCATGCATCTATATAAATGCTCGTATAGTGCTTTGGTGCAGTTTTGGATATTGGTGCCATTTCCTACAGAGGGGGAGGGGGCTATGAAGCTGTTTATACCATCCCTCAGGAGGCTGTAATCAGCTTTGGAGAAGTTTTTATATATGATCCTAGCTAGAGGGGGGTTGGGGGAGATGGTGACTTCGAGAATTACCGCTTTGTGCTTGGATCTTACCAGGGATGATGATACTATAGGGATGCTGCAGTGGTTACTCAGGTTGGTTATCACCTCTTGTGGGGGTATTGACTAGCTGTTCCAAGGCATTGTCATTGACAAAATCAAGGAATCTCTGGGCATTTGTGTTCTGTCATTATTAGTTCTTCCAATCTATGTTTGGGAAGTTAAAGTCACCCAGGATCAGGGTAAAGGGCTGAATCTTGATAGATTCAAACAGGTCCAAATAGGTGGATTGGGCATCTTGAGTCAGATTTGAGGACCGGTAGATAGCTATGATTTGAATAGGGGTTTTGTCAATGGTTAACTGCACCTGGAGTGTCTCCTGTGTGTCATACTGTTTGACCAGCCTGGAGGTGTGTATGTCTTTAATGTGTATTGAAACTCCACCTCCTTTGGCTTTACTTCCCACAGTCTGGGGTCTGAATGTATGATAGGATGAGTAACCAGGTAAGGCTGGGGTGCTCTCCGCAGCTTTGAACTAGAATTCTGTGACTGCACAGATGTCAGCATTTTCCAGGGTTAAGAATGCTTGCAGTGAGTACAGTTTCATGTTTAGACTCCTAGCATTTAGCAGCATGACCTTTTTATTATTTATTTTTATTTTACATTTTTTGACTGGGCTAGTCTAACTGAATATATGTCCATTTTCAGTAGAGGCCCGAGGAGAAAAGCTCAGAGAAAAGAACAGTTTATACAAAATGCAAATAGATCACTATACATTCAAAAACAAATAAATAACTATACATTCAAAAACAAATAGATAAGTATACAGTCAAAACAAATAGATAACTATACATTCAAAAACAAATAAATAACTATACATTCAAAAACAATTAGATAACTATACATTCAAAAACAAATAGATCACTATACATTCAAAAACAAATAGATCACTATACATTCAAAAACAAATAGATAACTATACATTCAAAAACAAATAGATCACTATACATTCAAAAACAATTAGATAACTATACATTCAAAAATAATTAGATAACTATACATTCAAAAACAAATAGATAACTATACATTCAACAACAATTAGATAACTATACATTCAAAAACAAATAGATAAATATACATTCAAAAACAATTAGATAACTATACATTCAAAAACAATTAGATAACTATACATCCAAAAACAAATAGATAACTATACATTCAAAAACAATTAGATAACTATACATTCAAAAACAAATAGATAACTATACATTCAAAACAATTAGATAACTATACATTCATGTACACTTGTTATTTCAGCAGCAGTAAGCAAATAGGGTAACACTATGAAGATAGATAACTATACATTCAAAAAACAATTAGATAACTATACAGTCATGTACACTTGTTATTTCAGCAGCAGTAAGCAGATAGGGTAACACTATGAAGATTTTTGTTTCAGTCACTTGGAGCATCAGTTAGCATAGACAAATATAAGCATTAGCCAGTTAACATATTGTGTTGAGGAAGTTGACACAGCACAGTGATGGGTATGAAGAGAGCAAATAATATTTTTAGAAAAGAGAGAGCAATAGCAAAGGTAAAAGAATTGATGTAAAAAAGGCTAAAGGCAAGGGAAGATAGTATCAGTCGGGCTTGGTGCATGGGCAAAGCCATTAGGATTTTAAGAAAATTCTTAATTGGTTCCTGAAAAGATGGGTGGATGTTGTAGAAGTTAGTTCAGTTGGGAGTTTGTTCCAAGTTTTAAGAACAGAGTTAGAAAACAGAGAGTCCCCTGATTTGATTTTAGATTTTAAGGTGGCTACTTGTAACCTGTTTGTGGAACGTAGGGTTGGAAGGTTTTGATAAGAATTGAGGAGGTTACCGAGCATAGGTGTATTTGTGGGATGGTGTAAGATCTTGTGGATAAAGGTGAGTTGCTGGTAGAGAAGCTGATTTTGTATTTCCAGCCATCCTAGTACTTTTAGATTTTGGCAGTGGTGAGTTCTAAATGGGGTATCCATGGCAAATCTGGCTATGTTGTTGTAAGAAGTTGCCAGTTTATTTAAATTGCTTTTTGTTAGGTTTGTGTATATGGGAGAGGCATAGAGAAGGGTCGAAATCAGGTGAGTTTGAGCAATAGTAATCTTGGCTGAGGCTGTGAGAAATAGTTTGAGTTTATACAGGAAACCAAGTTTTCTATTTACAGATTTAATAGTTAGGTTAATGTGTGTGTCAAAGTTGAGATTATTATCTATAGTTACACCTAGGAGTTTAGTGGTAGTGTCGGGAGTGATGACAGTACCATTATTAGAGGTAAGTAAGAGATTGAGTGGAGGGGTCTTTCGTGTGGGCGTAAACAGTAGTAATTTTGTTTTTTTTTTGGGGGTTCAAGAGGAGACACCGTTTGTGGAACCATTTTTCCACTAAGGTGAATACAGTTTGTATCCTGTTTTGGAGTTCAGTTGGAGAAGAAGCAGCACAGATTAGAATTGAATGGTCGGCATATTGTATGCAGATAATTTGGGGAAGGGAGGTTTTCAGATCATTAATGAAAATACTAAAGAGGAGTGGACCCAAAATAGATCCATGTGGGACTCCAAGAGTGATCGGGAGCTGGGAGGAAAAGTTGTTCTCCCAGCGCACTGCTTGTCTATTTTCAAGGTATGAATGAAACCATTTAACTGCTTGAGTATCAACTGAAAGAGATTTGAGAATATTTGATAGTAATTGGTGGTTCACCATATCAAAGGTCTTAGAGAGGTCTATAAAGAGAGCTGAAGAGAGCAGGTTACTATTTCTATTTTTATTAATGCAGTCAGTAAAGGATAGGAGTGCAGAGGTAGTGCTGTGGAAAGGCCTGAAACTGTGTTGGCAGTCCACTAATAGGTTATTTTCAAGAAGGTGATGCAGTAGTTGATGGTGAATACATCTCTCCATAACTTTTGCTAGGGGTGAGAGGAGGGCTATAGGGCGGAAGTTTGAGAGTTCATTTGAGTTGCCTGACTTATGCAAGGGGATAATATGTGAGATTTTCCAGAGAGATGGTATGTAGGATTCAGTAATGGTTCTATTTATTAGGATGGAGATTGGGTAGGCTAGTACTCCTGCTGCAATTTGCAGGTATTCAGCTTGGAGGAGATCAACTGATGGTGTACATGGTTTTAGTTTAAGAAGTAGAGTGTGAATGAGGGATGTGGGAATGGGCTGGAGATGAAAAGTTTGGGGTAGATTGGTCAGCGGAGGAGATTTTGTAGTGGTGACAGGTGGTAAGGTGTTAGCTAGGGATTGGACAGTTTCAGAGAAAAATTTATTAAAAGTGTCAGCAATTTGGTTGGGAGGGCTTTGAGTTAGGTTAGAGGGGGTAGAAGTTTTGGAGTGACCTGGATGAAGCAGTTTGTTGATTCCTGACCAGAACTTTTGTGGGTTTTGCTGTTGGGTTTGTTGGAGTTTGAGGTAGTAGTTTTTTTTTTGTCAAGGACTATAGCTCTTTTTGTGGCATTTCAAAGCTGTCTAAAGTTTAGGTGATCTGTTGGGCTTTTTGTTTTCCTCCATTTGGACCAGATTTTATTTCTCAGTCTAATGCTGTGCCTAGTCTCATTAGAGAGCCAGGGAGCAGGTTTGTTTTTAGTTCTGACAGTACATGAGGGAGTGTGGTTATCAAGGATTTGCAGAAATTTATTGTTAAAGAAAGAGACTGCTTCGTCAAGAGGCAGACATTTTGGGGGTGACCAGTTGCATGCTTTGAGTTCTGCTTGGAAGTTCACTGGGTTGAAATTTGTTTTGTTACGGGTTGTTCTAAATATTGTTTCATTGGGAATGGTGGACTTTTTTCTAGTTATGTAGGTAAGGGAATGGTCACTAATTTCATCGGGAAGTATGCCGGGTTTGTAATTGAGGGGGTTGCTGTAATTAGTATCCAATCTAAAGTAGTTTGTTTCTTGCTAGGTTTGTGTGTCCTGGTAGGAAATGTAATGGTTTGGTGAAAGCCATATAGGTTTATATGAGTAGTAGGTTAGGGAGAGGTACAACCATTCCAGTCAATATTAAAATCACCAAGGAGTATGGTTTATTGTGGGAGGGTCATTGAGAGCCTGCTAATGGTATTTTCAAGAGTGTTAATGTTATTTCCTGGGGGGATATATGAGCAAATAATGTATATGGATTTATTAGCATTTATTCGGAGCTTAAAGGTTAAAATCTCGAGATTTATAGGTGATGGTGGATGAATGTCTATTGAGGTGACCTTTCATTCAGATTTAAACCGTAAAGCCACCCCACCATCCTTTTTATTTAGATGGTCAAGTCGAAGTATGTTATACCCTGGTGGGTTTATATCGTTGTCTTTAGTTATGGATTTGAGCCAAGTTTCAGTTAGGCATAAGATGTCAAAAGACTAGGTGTCTAATATGTTAAACAAGCGAATCGCAACCAAAAACTTTCTCAAAGCTATTTATTAACATGAAACAATCAGAACAATTGTAACTTGACTTAGCGCTTTCACCCGTTCACATCACGGGTTTCATCAGAGTAAAGACATTATGGTAGCGGCTACTTTATATAGGTGAAAAACATATGAATTGTCCAACCACATCACTTAGAAAAGTTAATTGATTAATAGAACAATTTTCCTAACACTATTACAAAAAATATATATGTAAGTATAAGGCATGTTTTCCAAAAATGTAACTCTTGTAAAAACCAAAACAATTTAAAGATACAATTTTAGAACTTTAAAAATACAAACATGCATTCTCCTTGAAGGGAGTTCCTTTTTTACGTGTGTAAAAAGGATGTAGTGTAATAGTGTAATAGTGTTAGGAAAATTGTTCTATTAATCAATTAACTTTTCTAAGTTCTCTTTCTCTGATGAAACCCGTGATGTGGACGGGTGAAAGCGCTAAGTCAAGTTACAATTGTTCTGATTGTTTCATGTTAATAAATAGCTTCGAGAAAGTTTTTGGTTGCGATTCGCTTGTTTAATTTATTAGTTTTGTTTTTTTCTTTTTGTGCTTTAGGTGTCTAATATGGCATGAAGTTGTGTAATTTTATTGTTTAAGCTACGTATGTTAAGGTGGCCTATAAAGAGAGAGTTTAGGGTTTTGGTGGGGTTGTTAGAAGGGGAAATATTGGCTGATGAGGAATCAGTAGTGGTAGTGTTAAGGACCTGGGTTTGGATGAATGTCACTGTGTTGAAGTAGACCTAGTTGAAGATTATATTTAAGATTATATTTAAGTTTGAAGACTTTAAAGAATATAGGGTATTCTTTTTTGATTTGGAAATATTTAGTAAGGGATAATCTGTGAAACTGTGGAAGAAGGTAGGATGATGAGGATGTTATGTTAATATGGGTGTGAGAAGCTGTAAGAGAGAATGGGCTTGTTTGCCTTGTAGGGTGTTGAAATCTAATAAAGCTTAGGGCTTCATAGTAGCTTAAGCTGTAAGATATTAGTAGAGAGGTAAGACCTACAGACCAGAGGAGTACTTTAAAGTGTATTGGCCTGCTGGGGCTAGTAACTGTGAGGCATATAGGATAGGTTAAACAGGTCAGTTGGGATGTAGAGTAGGCCAGTGAAAGGGTGGAGTTGCTAGGGGAATTAGGGAGAGGAAGGCAAAAAACAGGGGTAAAATATTTAATTGTTTAATGAGATAACATAGGCTATTGGAGATATGGCTATGGAAGTAGATGGTCAGGTGCTCTGGGGGTAGGTGAGATTTGGGGGTAGGGTAGGGGAGTGGAGTGAGCCCGCAGGGTGAACGGAGAAGGTAGAGCCAAAGGATGGACAAGCCACAGCAGCAAAAAAAAATCTGTGGCTGTAAGAGACTACAGTTAAGAGGTAGGTGATTGCTAAAGAGGGTTTGCAGAGTAAAAACATAAGAAATGCAAGTTGGGCAGGGCAAGGGATATTTTAGGAGTGTCAGGCAAAGGGTAATGAAAACACTGGGTAAAATAGCTGAACAATAGAGGTTTAACTGAGTTTGGAATGAAAGAGGTGAAAAAGGTGAGGTATGATATGGTATAAGTATAGCTTGCCATCTAGTGGCGACAGGAGGAATGACAGCAGAGAAGAGTCTGTCACAGAAAATATTGGTAAAGTAGCTTTGTAATTAAGAGAACAATATTTATAAGAGTGTGGCTAGGCTGGGGGTACAAGCGTTCTGCAGATGGCTACCATCGTGTGCTAGTAGGGTGTAGTACTAAGCTCTTAACAGAAATAGTTAACTAAATGCAAACATCATAGTATAAGGTTACGTACACTGAGTTTGTATTGTTTTTAATGAGGGGATTGTCATTCCAAAGGGCGGAGTAAGGGTAACTTGTGTTTTGTTGAAATTTTTATGCTGGTACTTTTAACCTCATCACTTTTCCTAAAAAAAGTGTTTATGCTGCCCTTATGAGATCTTTAAGAATGCGACATGGCTATCTTTGGTTTACTGATGATACACAATTTTGCTTCTCTTTCCCACTAGCGTGTATGATGTTAATTCTTTGGCAGTATACTTGGAAATTATATCTTAGTGGGTATGTAGTAGTTCCTACCTCTCAACTTGTAGTTATTAACAGTAGGAACAGAGGCCCTTGAAAAGAAAAATGCCCAGCTAAGTTGACAATAGGAACAAAGGCCCTTGAAAATAGTAATGCCCAGCATTACAGACGGTACAGTGGTGCAGTGGTTAGCATTATCACCTCACAGCAAAAGGTCCTCTGGTTCGATTCTCAACTGGGGTGTCTTCTGTGTGGAGTCTGCATATCCTACCTGCATTCATGTGGGTTTCCTCCTGGTGCTCTGGTTTCCTCCCACAGTCCAAAGACATGTGTCTGGAGTGTTTCTCCCTGGGCGTCCACTGAAAATGGGCTCTGTCCCAGTCAGACTTTCTTGGTAAACAAATGTTAAATAAATAAGTAAAAATTAACAATAGGAGCAAAGGCCCTTGAAAATAGTAATGCTCAGCTGCCAATCTGTACATCTAATTAGTATAAAATTTAAATACCAAATAGTGCATAAGACCTCCGGTACAAATGTGGGATACAATTCAGAAACACATGTTTAAAAAACAAAGGTAACAAAAATGATGGAAAAATTATAATCACATTATCAAATAGTCAGTGTAAAATTTGGAGACTTTAATGAACTTCAATGAAAAATTATACCATGCAAGGTCCTTTATTTTTGCTTCAAAAAAGTGATTTGTATGATGTGTATCCTCTTTCTTTAAATTGCTGTTTCTACTACATGGCTCGTGTAGTGTACTAGACTGCTTCAAAAATCATGGAATGAGGGAATTCAGAAAACTGTATGAAGGAATAAATCAAGCCTGGGAATAGGGACTGTTAAATGAAAAAAAATACTGTAATAAAAAGATCAATACACAGGAGGTTCAGGTTCAGGTACTTTACTAGTGTACACCAGGAGGCAAAAAACGTACAAGTACAGAATTTTGTCTGAATGAAACAGGAAGTACACAATTTTTATAGTCTTTCTTGTTAGCCATTACCTACCAGACTGACGTGGTCAGTCACAAGTTATTTTACATCACTTTAGCTTACAATATTCTATTCATTAAAGGTGCTGATACTACATTTTGCTTAAAAAAAGTTTTTGGTAAACAATGTGGCCTTGCTAGCCACCTGGTTAGTTATAATGTCTTTTTATGAAAGTTGCCACTCAAGGTTCTAAGCTAATTTGAGAATAATAGCGGATACAGTTCTCAATACATTTCTCTAACCAAATCTTTGTTTCATGTATCACTTCTTCCTTGCAGCTGTGAGTTATCTAGCAACATATACAAGGCCAATTGTTCAAGCAGGAAAGAGCAGAAGATTCTCATTATTTTACCCATTTAATTTCCTGACCCAGCAGATAATCACTTGTGAAAAGCATAAACATTAATTTTTGCTGAACTAGCAGCTGCTGGGGTCAGAGGCCAACTTGCAAAAAGCACACTGCAGTTTCCAAAGCTTCTTGCAGCTTTATATGAATTCATTTTTCTTGTCATAACATTAATAGAATAAAAATATATTAATCCCTTCTTTACTTCTTAATAAGCACTAAACATATACATTAATACATATTTTTCTAATATTTTCCCCCCTGTTAATACTTTTTATTCTATTCTCAGAAGCATAAACAGTTTTATTTCTTCTCCTAACCTCTTCCACTTAGGATTTGCAGTTAAGAGAGTCATTCAGTTTAGACTTCGGAAAGAATTTCATTTGGAACCAGTTTTTCAAACTCAATGTCTTGATACAGGGTTTCAGAGACAGACATATCTATAAAATCTTTGATTAGTCTTTTCATGCAGGGAATTCCACAACAAATACATGCTCCCAATAGGAGTAAACCTACACAAATGGCAATCAGAATGTTCATTAGGATTGAACCCCACCCCCCCAAACAGATTCTGGAAAAAGTTCGTCAGTGGGTTTGGGCCTGGTTTGGTCATGGCCGACACTTGCTGAATCACCTCCAGGTGGTTATTTATTTCATGCTTGTTATCTGGTATGTATGCACAGCATTCTTTTTTGATCAGCGGGCACGTACCACCTCTCGCCACTAGGGTGAAGTCGAGAGCCATACGATTTTGCAACACAACAGTTCTCATGGCATTCAGTTCATCAGTCACTAATTCGAGAGCAGAAAAAGTTGCATTACTCATTACTTCAAGAAGTTTCGACAGTTTTCTCAACTCCCAAATCAATTTGACTGCACTATACGCTGGGAGTATACCTGCCCAAGATATAACAGTGTCACTCAAGTCCATATGAGTCAATTTGTCTTTGTCCTTCATGGAATTATGGTCTTTCCAGCTTGCTTCAATTCGCCCCACTGGATTCAGAGGTTTCTCAATTGTATCTTTAGTTTTCTTGACAACATCTCTCACGTTCCATATTTTACCCAGAGGCAATTCTGCAGTCTGTCATATGGCCAGAACCAGGTAGCCCAACAAACAACTGCCGGACCAATTCTCAGGTAACCATTTGTATGCCTTTTTCCCACACACAAAATAACAGTTTTCAACTTTAGTGCTAATACGCACTAGCTCTGCATGAAACATTTTCTTATCTATGATTGACAATTGTTTAATTAAAACGGGATTTCTTTGTACTTCATTTAATGTCATTTTCATTGAGTTCAAATGCAAATCATAGTTAGTACTGCAAACAGTACCCCCACTATTAGTCTTAATATAACACTTATAAGATATTGTTATGTTGCAGTTACTCCAGCCCACCTGGAGAGTATCATTTTTGAAAAAACATACAATCCCCTTTTGTGTAACAGGTAAATACAATGCTATTTTATCCTGTGATCTCACAGTTGCAGTGTCAAAAAGCAGATTTTCCCAAGTCTCATTGATCCCTAAAGGAACAGTGGACATTAGTAGTCCTCCATATGCTGTTGGTATAGCTGTACAAACCCAGCAGTTTGAAATGTTCAAAGTCTCAGCATATACACGTTTAATTGCTAGGTATGTGTTAAAGTTTGGATGCCAGTCTATGGGTGATTCATCACGTTTATCCAACTTTACTTGTGTGGTTGAAAAAAGGAAAAACCACAACAAAAAGAGAATTGTCACAAGTACAGTTAATAAGTGTACACTCAATAAGATGATTATGCAACATTTTTGAGGTTGGTCTGCATTTCTATTCACTCTACTCTTGGTCATTTTGTTCTTGTTGTGCAACAATTACAATGTTCTTATCAAGTTGAAAGTTCTTTACCGGTTTACAAAGCGTCAAATGAATCCAAGAAGTCCTCTCGGCTATTCTGACCGCAGTAGGCGTTGCCAATAATACCTGGTACGGTCCTTCCCACTTCGGGCTTGCCCAATTCTTCCTCTTTGTTACCTTCACCCAGACCCAGGAGCCTGGGGCTAGAATCGCTTCCAGTGGTCTGGTCTGTCCTTTATCTGAAAAAGAGTTAAACTGCAAAAGAGATTTATTTGTTAACAGTTTCCTCATATAACTAGCTAGTGAACTGTCAGCCTTCTGGTCTGCAGGCATGAGAGCCTTCCACTGAGGTACATAATATGCCCTTCCAAACATCATTTCAAAAGGAGTTAAACCCTTTGCATTTGGAACTGTTTGCATACTCAGCAGTGCCAGAGGCAGACAGTGCACCCAGTTCTTCTGCGTCTCACTAACTAACTTTCTAAGTTTATTTTTAAGGACTCCAGTGTGCCTCTCCACCAGTCCTGTAGACTGAGGGTGATAAGCACAATGGTTCTTCAGGGAAATCCCAAAGAAACATCCCAACTGCTGTATGGTTTGATTCACAAAATGTGTACCATTGTCACTATAGATCCTTTCCGGTATACCAAATCTAGGGATAATCTCCTTTATGAGAGCTTTTGCCACTGTTGTTGCATCCGGGTTTTTAGTCGGAAAGGCTTCCACCCGTTTGGAAAACATTTCTACAATGACAAGGCAGTACTTTTTGTTATCACATTTGTTCAGTTCTATAAAATCCATACAAATAGTATGGAACGGATATGGCGGTGTAGGAAAACTTCCTTGTTTAGGTTTTAATGCCCCTTGTGCATGATGTTTATTACAAGTATGACATGCCGCGCAAAATTCTTTTGTGTAATTCGTGAATCCATATGTTTGGAATATTCGGTTTACTAACTGTACCATCCCCCCTGTTGAGACATGGCACTGCCCATGGCTCAACAAAGCTGCATATCTAAACAAATTAGATGGCAAGATTGTTTTTTTCTCCTTGGAGATGCACAGCCCGTTTTCAAGGATTGCTCCTCGTCTTTCCCATTTTTGTTTTTCTGCTTTTGTAGTAAGCGTCTGCATCGTTTTTAACATTTCTAGATCTAAAATTTCAGAGGGTTGTAATTCCTCATCTAGAAGAAAAGTTTCTGAGTCTGAAGCTGCTTGCTTTGCAGCTGCATCAGCTCTCACATTATCTTTTGAAATTCTGTCCTGTTGTTTCGTATGAGCTACGCATTTGCAAATAGCCACTTTGGTAGGTAACTGAATAGATTCTAACAATTTGAAAATAAATCGCGCATGATTAATTGGTTTACTACTAGATGTTATCATCCCTCTATTTTTCCACTACTGCGCAAAAACATGTACAGTAGAAAAAGCATACTGGCTGTCAGTATATATGTTTACACATTTGTCTTTTGCTAAGGTACAAGCTCGTGTCAAGGCAATCAATTTTGCTGCTTGTGCAGACAAGTTATGTGGTAAGGATTGAGCTTCTAAGGTTTCAGTGTCTATAACTACTGCATACCCCACTAGATTTTTTCCCTGTAGGGCCCTTTCTGCATGAGCCGTCCACGTAATATGTCACCTCGGCATTATCCAAGGGAATATCCGTGAGATTTTGTCTGGGTAATGTTTTCTGCTCAATTTCCTGCAGGCAGCTGTGTGGTGTGCCATCCGCAGGGGTTGGGAGCAAAGCTGATGGATTCAATGTCGTGCATCATTCAATTGTCATATGAGGCTGACTCAACAGTATAGTCATACAGGAAAGATGTCTAACAGGAGAAAAATATGCTACTTTTTCTTGCAGTAAAATTATCACGACTGCATGAGGCACTCTCAATGTGAGAGGGTGGAATAACACCACTGAGGCTGAAGCCTGTACTGCCATTGCAGCTGCGACTACTGCTTGTACACAGTGGGGCAAGGATCGCGCCACTGGGTCTAACTGTGATGAATAGTAAGCTATGGGGCGTTGCTTATCCCCATGTTGTTGCGTTAACACTGAAGTCATATATCCCTGCTTACAGTCTACAGTTTGAAAGAAACGTTTATGATAGTTTGGTAGTCCTAAGACTAATGAAGAAGCTATCAATTGCTTTAACCTGCAGAAAGCTATTTCTGCTTCAGGTGTCCATTGTAACAAATCTTGTGCTGCCATCGGCTTTTTGTATATCAAGTCAGTCAGTGGAGCAGATTCCAAAGCATAGTTTGGTATCCAACTCCGGCAGAAGCTGGTTGTTCTCAGGAAGGACATAATTTCCTTCTTGGTCGCTGGTTTGGGTGCTTGTAAAATCGCTGTTTTTTTATCCTCATCTAGTATTCTACCTTCTTTGGATATTACATAGCCTAGGTATCTAACCTGTTTTCTCCAAAGCTGCAGTTTACTTTTGTTTACTTTGTGTCCCTGTGTTGCTAAGAATTGTAATAGTGCTATGGTATCCTCCCTGCATTGCTGCTGGGTGGGGGCTGCTAGCAAGATGTCGTCTACATAAAATAGAATTTGACTACCGCCCGGTGGGGTGAATCCCGCCAAATTACTAGCCATTTCTTGTGCGAATATTGTTGGACTTTTACAATATCCCTGTGGTAGTCGAGTATAAGTATACCTTTTCCCCTGAAATGTAAATGCGAACCAATATTGGCTATCAGGATGTATAGGTATTGAAAATAATGCATTGCTGATATCTACCACAGAGAAATATTTCTGGTGAGGTTTCAAATCATTTAACAAAGTGTGTGGATCTGGCACCGTAGGTGCTCTAGGTATTATTGCATCATTTACAGCTTGTAAATCTTGAACCATACGCCATTCCCCGTTTGCCTTTTTAACAGGAAATAGGGGTGTATTACATGGTGAATCAGGAGATTCTACCAGTACTCCTTCCTTAAGTAATGCTGCTATTATAGGTTTGATTCCTATCTCTGCATCCTTTCTCAAAGGATATTGTCTCTTCTGCGGTCTAAATGCTGACTTTGGCATAATAGTAACTGGTCCTGCTGTTCGAATAAGTCCTACATCTGATTTGCCTGTTGACCAAAGAATCTCTGGTATGTCACATAAGGCTTTTTTCTTTTCTTCTAATAAGAATGCTAATCAGCTGTCCTTGCTAGACTGCAAGTGTACAGCTGGATGTGCCTGTGTTAATCAATTCAGTCTCTGTTTCTGTATTCCCTGTTCTGATAATTCTAATTCAGTTTGCTTTTCCCATCTTGTTACCTTTTCTCCTAGGTCTGCCCATTTTGCATTTTTGTTCTTAGTTAAACTGACATGTGGTAATTGATTAGATTTGTAAAGTGCAAGGAACTCTTGAGGTAATGAACAGCTAACAACACTGCTTCCCTCAGTATCCCAGTACAGATTACGTAACACTAATCTGTTTGCACGGTTCCTGAACAATTCTTGCTCATATGCCTTATCAGGTCCTGGTGTGCTACAGTAATACAGAGTGCAATGCAACAAATGTTGTCTGTCAGTGTCAAGGGAGGGGGATTTACTGATGGCTACATTCATCAGTTCCTCGGTCACTGCCCCTGGACCAGTCGTAACCAAGTCCTGGCTGTACCAGTAAAAAGTTTCACCCTCCAGTCGCACCACAAAGGTATCCATTTGTTGCTGTGCCTCCATACCCTGCATAGTTGGAACTACTGCTATGCCAAATATCTGCATAAGGTCCCTACCTAATAGGTTTACTGGACATTTTGCAGAAACAACAATTTTACTTTTTTGAGTCATTCCTGAAACAGGGTCAGTTATTGCTATATCATGGGAAAGTGGTTCCCGGTATAGCTGTCCATTTGCAGCTTTCACTAATATATAATCAGGTGATTCTGAATGTTCCGGTAAATTGGAGGGGTGTATCAGAGTCCGTGACGCTCCTGAATCACACAGGAATTTAACTTCCTTCCCCTCCACCAGAAGTGTAACTTCCGGTTTTGTGTCTGCTAGGTAGAGCTCAAGGCTCAATAATGCTAAATCTAAAATCTCATTTTCTTCATCTTCCATGTCTACTTGCACTTCCTCTACTCCTTCTATCACATTTACATTTGTCCTTTCTTTATTGTCTTTTTTCAATGATTTCTGACCCTGGTATGGCGTATCCTCACCATCATATAGTCAGTCCTCATCTCTCTTATCCTCTGTGGTTACCTTCTTATTCTGTTTACAATCCCTTGCTAGATGTCCTTTCTTCCAGCACTTAAAGCATTCACCTCTCTTTTTCCTTTCTTCAAAGTCCTCTGACCGTTTGTCAGACTGTTTATTTCCCCTGTGCATTTTTCTTACCCTTTTTACCAGACTGTAATACATAAACTTCAGCTCCGTCTTCAGCAGTGAAGACTTGCGCTTTCTTTTTCTTCTTGCTATTAAAATGTCTTTCAGCATGTCTAGCATATTCAAGTAAGGCTTGTAACCTACTTGTTCGATGATCTATCATATGCTTCGTAATGAAGCTACTAATAGGTGCAATGCAACCTTTTAAAAATGCATTTTTCAATTGTTGTTCATATGGGCAATCATTTGTCTGATTTTCAGGAACTGTCATGTCGCTATGGTTATTAAAACATTTTAATAATCTGGCATAGTACCCATCTACTGTTTCATTTTCTTGCTGAATGCATTGATTAATACAAGTCCAGTCTGCTCTAGGTTTCCATTTCTCAGAGATTCGATCTATAAGGCCTTTCACTCTGTTGTCTAGTTCTGTGTCACTATGTGGGAGTGGCTTAAATTCTGCATTACGAGGATTCCAGGTGCCACAAATCATGTGCCAATCTGGACCTACTATTTGTCTAACTACCTTTTCTACTTCTTCCCCATTTAAGTAGTAACTTAACCTCATGCCTTGTAAATCTTCTAGAAATTTTCCAAAATTAACTTTTGGATGGGGAATTCCCTCAATAGCCTTCTGGATATCCTCCGGTGTCCATGGCCTATATACCAAGAGAGTTGGGTCCTGTCTGGCCTGTCCTGCCTGAGGATTTGGTACTTCTGTAAGTGGACATATTTCTTCCTCACTCTCAGCTTGTACATTTTTCTCTATTTGATATGATTCTATGTCCCCCTGTGTTTTACATGTTCGGTACCTAGTTTCAACGGGATCTCTAACAAACGGTTTCGGTTTTACTGAGACATCAGGATACAGCGGAGGTGGACCAGCTTGTCCACCTGCTTCATATCCTGAAAAAGGGAGCGGAGGGGGCGGAGGAGCTGTCGCTATTACTATGTTATTATCTTCTCTGTCTAAGAACAATGCTTTTGAATTATTACTCTTTTGTTCCCTACGGTTTGCTTCCTCAATCCACCTGTGTGCCTGAGGAATGCCTAATTGCCATTGTTTTTTTACCTGACCTTTCGCATCCATTTTAAGCTGTTTAATGAGTTTAATAAGCGAAGATTTATCTAATTTACCATCAAATTCATATTTGTTAACCCATTTTGCATAATATCTAACATTATCAGCATGTTGTAGTTGCATGTATTTTGCGTCTTCGGTTAGGGGCGGATCTCGCGATGTTTTAGTACACTGATTTCCCATGTTATCCCGACTGAAAAAATGTTATGTAACCCTTCTTCTCACGTGGTACCATGACTTTAGTTTTTTTTCCCCTCACAGTTTATCTAGAATAACTGCCTACTTTATTCTGTTACCCTGATCTATGACCAAATAAACAGTAACTTTTCTTGTCCCTGATCTGTATAACAAATCTGACAAAAAGCAACATTTACTGTAACCTAGTCCCTGATCTAAAACAGAAAAAAGGCAAAATTTCTCCCTGCCTGAGCCTCCGTTATTGACCAGTGAGGTTCGAAGTGGAAATCCGCTCTTCAGTCACAGATCAGAAAGTGGCCAGCCTCTTTGAATGACAATTCAGTCGGAGGTCTTTTCACTCAAGAAGAACCATTTCGGTATCTTCTCCCGCATGCGGTCTTCGACCACCGCTACGCTTTGATCCGCAGCCAATCTGAGGGATTCCGGTACGCAAGGACCAATCTGTTAAATAAAAAAATACTGTAATAAAAAGATCAATACACAGGAGGTTCAGGTACTTTACTAGTGTACACCAGGAGGCAAAAAACGTACAAGTACAGAATTTTGTCTGAATGAAACAGGAAGTACACAATTTTTATAGTCTTTCTTGTTATCCATTGCCTACCAGACTGACGTGGTCAGTCACAAGTTATTTTACATCACTTTAGCTTACAATATTCTATTCATTAAAGGTGCTGATACTACATTTTGCTTAAAAAACGTTTTTGGTAAACAACGTGGCCTTGCTAGCCACCTGGTTAGTTATAATGTCTTTTTATGAAAGTTGCCACTCAAGGTTCTAAGCTAATTCGAGCATAATAGCAGATACAGTTCTCAATACATTTCTCTAACCAACTCTTTGTTTCATGTATCACTTCTTCCTTGCAGCTGTGCGTTATCTAGCAACATATACAAGGCCAATTGTTCAAGCAGGAAAGAGCAGAAAATTTTCATTATTTTACACATTTAATTTCCTGACCCAGCAGATAATCACTTGTGAGAAGCATAAACATTAATTCTTGCTGAGATAGCAGCTGCTGGGGTCAGAGGCCAACTTGCAAAAAGCACACTGCAGTTTCCAAAGCTTCTTGCAGTTTCATATGAATTCATTTTTCTTGTCATAACATTAATAGAATAAAAATGTATTAATCCCTTCTTTACTTCTTAATAAGCACTAAACATATACATTAATACATATTTTTCTAACAGGGACATACCTCCAAAAAATAGGGGCATCCTAAATCAGGGTTGAAAATAGGCACATACCTCCAAAAATAGGGACATCCTAAATCTGGGCTGAAAATAAGAGCATTCCTGCAAAAGAGGGACATTTGAGATTTCTGTAGCAGTTAAATGAACTCTCTCAGCACCTAAAAGATGAGACCTCAGTGGTACATACTATCCTTCAAAACTTCACTGCTTCATAGTTGTCACCAGTTACTATTAATGGCTGTGACAAACTGGAGTCTTAGTATTGAGCTTATATGATATTTTTTTATTTATTTATCAATTTAAGTTTGTTTACTGGGGTAGTATATTGATCCCAATAGACCATTTCCATGGGTTCCTTCATACCTGAAAGGGCTGATTGTTGTTTACTGCCCACCATGTGTATTGTGCTCTACTAAACTGGGACTGCTAGCATTTTTTTCCCTAATGTTTGCATCTTTGTTTAACAACATATCCACTGAACTTACTTCTGTTATTCTATCAAGAATATTTAATTCTGGCTGCCTTTAAGCAATTCCCATACACCAGCAGTTTTGCCCTTGTGTACTTAGATGATTTAGATATTGTGTTTTTACTGTAGAATAAACATTGAATTTATTGTACTTTTTACTTTTGTAAATGCTCATTGTTGCTTAAGTACTGTAGGAGATGAATTTGAAGATGAAGTAGAAAACCCTGGAACATAGGGAAGATGTGATACCTTGCACTGGGCAAACATAAATTTTACAGTATAGCAAACTTAATCTTTATGCTGGCCCAGTAGGGGGTATCACATTACTTCTGTGTTCCAGTACTTTTTTCAGTGGACTAGCACAGCATTTCTTCTTTCTCACTATAGGATCCTATTTTCTAAGTGCAGGCTTCTGGAATGCCATCGCTGGCAACATACTGAACTATCAGTTCAGATATACCGTAGGAGCAGTAGGTGGCTGTTTAGGCTAAATTTTTCATTACAGATGCACTTGTGTTTTGATTGGTTAATGTATTTTCTGCTTTGATTATAATGCCACAATAATTTTGTCATGATACTATTGATCTGTCTGCGTAGTCTGTACTGATACCTCGCTTTAGCTATTGTCTTCATACTTTGTTTTACTTCTGTGTTAAATTGGGGACAGGATTAGTATTTGTGTACCGTGGGAAATATTTATTCTGAAAGGTGTTAGGAGAATATTTAAGTAGCCTTGTAAGGCAGTTTTACTGCCTGAATGTATAGTGATTGGGGATGAGGAGTTATATGCTAGTTCAGAGAGTAGGTATTATTTTATTTTGATAATGAGTGGTAGTTGTTCAGCTTTTTCTGTTTGTTGTCCACATATGGATATAAAAGTGGCAGTAATTACATGAAGGTTAATTAGCAACAGGGTACTATCAATATATGATATACTGATATGCCTTGTGTCACATATTTTTCATTACTATCCAGTCTATAATAATACCATTTCTATTCATGAGACTGGATCCTGTTGAGCTATTAATAATATGTAGAAAGTTGTAATTTCTGAAGTCTACACAACTTCAAGAAACTTGTATATGGTCCAAATGAATATTAATTTCACATAAAATGATAAATTGATATGAGTGTATGTAAGCATGTGTGTGTGTTTATGTATGTGTTTCTGCATATATTTATACTTTTGTAAAACTATTTCTAAAGATGGCACTTATGCTTGCATGTGGGCTTGTGGTCTGGACTATGAATCAGTGGCATATGAAACATTAGTATTTTACTGGAGCATTTATTATTGGATAAAGCAGTTATAGTTAATACAGCTAATCAAATGTCCAAACTCACTTCGACTGTTCTGTGTTTGCCTTTTTTTGTACTTTGAGCGATTCTTTCCATACCCCTCCAAAAGGGAGCACTGCCCTACAGTGCTAACAAAATAAGCAAATGGAAAGATAGATTAGAAATGTCATTGAAATTTACTTTAAAGCCAAGGGTAGTACCAGGGAGTCTATATCATAACATCGAAGTCTTACAACTTTGAATGTTATAATATCGACCCCAGTAGAGCGAAACACCAGAATGCCAAACAGTCAGAATAGCGAATGTTTTCCCATGCATACACCACTAGCTATCCACTTACCTTAACCCAACGCTAACCCTAAGGTCCATCACTATTGCACACTCACCTTACCCGCTCCCTAATCCTAACTCACCTACCCCACCATAACCCTCACGTCCACACAATCGCACACTTACCTGACCCGCGCCCTAACCCTAACTCACCTATCCCGCACCCAATCACACACACACCTTCGTTCGCACACTTACCTTAACCCAGTCTGTAACCTTCGCTCCACAGTTGAGGAAATAGCGAAGCTGCAGAAATGGCCATAGGAAAGTATTCGGTGTTCTGCAGCTTCACTATTTCCAGCATTCGCTCTACTGGGTTCGATATTATAACATTCAAAGTTGTTAGACTTCGATGCTATAATATAGACCCATACCAGACTAAGGGAGCAGTTAAAAATCTAATGTATGTTTTTCTTTCTCTTCTCTCTTGTCCACCAGCAATCGGAGTGTTGCTTTCCTGGCTGAAGAATGTGTGACTTTTGTATCTTTGAAAATAAAAGAATAGGGAATATATGTTGATGTGTATTGGCTTTACAGACTTACTGTCTTCTCTTGTGAATGTAAAAATGACTTGCATATCATTCAACCACACCAGGGTGGAGTCTAAGAAGAGGAATCAGTCTTGGATGTATATTGGCAATTTGTATTGCTGCTATGGTGAATAAAATAACTGCCCTGTCTACTTATTTTCTCCAGACCAGCAACAAAAATTATGTCAGGTTATGAATATATGGGGCTGGGGTAAAACATTTTATATAACTGTGTACTATACTATGTATCATACAGATGCAATTTAGACTTATCCACATGGTGTAGCTATCTAAAAAGGTATGCATTTGAAGATTATTTATTAATTTATCTAACTTATTATAGTTATGGATAGTATTTGTGTAAGAAGCTATAGGAAAGGAATTTAGATATCCTGAGCTTAACTTAGTTTCTATATTCATCCTGTCTATTTTTATAGTGGCTCATTTTCTCTGTGTACACCAGTATATATATATATATATATATATATATATATATATATATATATATATATAGATTCACTATACAATCTCGAAATACTGAAATGTCGAATTTCAGTATTTCGAGACTGAATAGTTGAAAACCCACATACACGAAAACCCATAAACATGAATACCACAACCGCGACCATTCGCACACATACACACAAACCAGGACATAATCACACACACCTACACCTACCTAACTAAACAAACATAACAACACACACAAACACACCTAACCTACCTATAAGTAGGGGGGCAAGCCCCCCTGCCACCCCACCCCCTACTTATATAATCTAACTCTGAGGTTGCACTATTTATTTATTTTACATTTGTTGACCGGGAAGGTCCGACTGGATACATGTCCATTTTCAGCGGAGGCCCGGGGAGAAAAGCTCCAACATTGGCAAAATAGATATACAATATGTTGATAGAATACAGATTGTTCTCCTTAGGTAGTTTACACAAAAAGAGGAGACATTTTAAAGTATTTCAATACATTACTCCAAGATATATAAAAAAGATACAATACACATAGTATAACAGACTTTTTCTCCTTTTAGATTGACCCTTAGGATAGTTATATCTGGTATTAGTATAGGAAGCAAAGACTAGAGATTTACATGGAAGAGGAGATAAGAGGGAAACAGATGCGAGAGAGGTAGAGGTTACATAGGTTAGACCTGGTAAGGAAGAGGAAAATCTGGTTTAGGTGGAGTCAGACTGGGCTTATGCATTGGCAAAGCCAGTGTGTCTGGAGGTGGTGATTTAGCCTCTTTTTGAAGAGTTTTATGGAGGAAATGATGGTGAGGCTGGGTGGAAGGGAGTTCCATATTTTTCCGATTGCATTGGCAAAGAGATCGTCACCCCCTGAATTGTTGGATTTTACCGTTTGAGCTAGTAGCTTGTTTGAGGAGCGTAAACTATTGAGATTGTTGTAAGGTTTGATTAAGTTTTTCAGTGCAGGGGTTTTGTCAGAGTGTTTAAGAATTTTAAATGCTACTATGAGTTGGCTCTGCTGGAGAAGGTTAGGGAATTCGATCCAACCCAGGTTTTGTAGGTTGCTACAATGATGGGTTCTGTAGGGCATGCCAGTTGCAAATCTGGCAATATGATTATAACAACGTGTTAGTTTGTTTACTTCAGTTATGTTAAGATTTGTAAGAATAGGGGAGGCATATAGGAGGGTAGAGAGGAGATGGGAGTGGGCAGTGGCCATTTTTGCTATTGAGGTAAGAAAGGATTTTATTCGATAGAGCGACCCGAGTTTTTTATTAACAGTTTTAATAGTCTGATTGATATGGATATCATATCTAAGTTTATTGTCAATGGTAACTCCCAGTAGCTTAGTGTAGGAGTCTGGGGAGATGTTTGTCCCATTTTTGGATTGAATAGAAAAGGGTGTGGGTATGACCTTATGAGTGGGGTAGAAGATTAACAGTTTGGTTTTGTTTGGATTAAGAATAAGTTGACGTCCCAGTAACCAATTCTCTACTGCCGTAAAGCAGGATTGTGTTTTTGATAATAAATTAACTGGAGATGAGTCAGAACAAACTAATGTCGAGTCATCAGCATATTGAATACAGGTGGCATCTGGGATGGCTTTGTAGAGGTCATTTATGAAGACAGAAAAGAGAAGACGTCCCAATATGGAACCTTGAGGAACCCCTATGGTATTAGATAGGAGGCTAGAGAGCCTGTTCTGCCAGAGTACAGCTTGCTGTCTCTCTGAGAGATAGGCTTGAAACCACTCTAGAGTTTGGTTGTCTAAATGGAGATTTTTTAGGGTATTGTGAAGTAATTGATGGTTCACCATATCAAAGGCCTTTGATAGGTCCAGAAAGAGAGCTGACGATATTTTTTTGTTATTCCGGTTGTGGTTAATTGTGTCAGTAAAAGAGAGAAGAGCAGTGGTTGTACTATGGTGTGGTCTAAAGCCATGTTGAGAACTGGAGAGTAGGTTGTTCTGGATAAGATAGTAAAGAAGCTGTCTGTGTACACATTTCTCCATGATTTTGGCCAATGGTGACAATATAGCTATGGGCCTGTAATTTGACAGTTACGTCGATGAGCCTCCTTTATGGAGTGGTATTACATAGGATATTTTCCATATTGAGGGGAGTTTGGCTTCGGCCAAGGTATGATTGATGAGTATCGAGATGGGGTAAGCTATGACATCAGCAGCTTTTTGTAAATATTTGGCTGGGAGAAGGTCAGCGGAGAGAGTAGTTGGTTTTAGTTTCTTCAGTAGTGTGCGTATATAGGCAGTGGGGACAGGTTGAAATTTAAAGGTGGGTATGGACTTTAGGGTGATATCTGTTAACTGGGGGCAGGTAGTGGATAGCTGGTTGGCTAGGGATTGTATAGTGTCCGTGAAGAAGGTATTAAAGGAATTGGCTACTTCCTCTGGGATTTTATCTGATAGTTTTTCTGGGGTAGGAGTTGAGCTTTTACCTGGGTGGAGTAGATTGTCTAAACTGGCCTAGAATTTTTGGGGATTGTTTTGGTGTTTGTATTGTAGTTGACAATAGTAGTTTTTTTTGTCTAGGGTTATAGATTTTTTGGTCAGATTTCTTTGCTGTTGAAATTTAATGCGGTCGAGGGGGGACTTGGTTGTGCGCCATATATCCCAGGTTTTGTTTCTTAGTTTAATTAGGGATTTAGTGTCCTTTGTTAGCCAGGGTGCTATATTTGTTTTAATTATAATTTGTCTTTTTGGGGCGTTAGACTCAAGTATTGTTAGAAATGTGGTATTAAAATTTAATACTGCCTCCTCTAAGGGGAGAAGCTTGAGGGATGCCCAGTTGTAGGATTTAAGTTCTGTCTGAAATTTTGTGAGGTCAAAGTGTTGCCTGTTTCTAACCAACCTGTACATGGGCTGATTCGAGTATGTTATCTTATTTTTCTTTAGGTAGGTGATGAGGTGATCGCTAAGGTCATTTGGTAGGGTCCCTGATACATAGTTATGATTTTGACTGTTTATAAGGATCCAGTCTAGGATGCTCTCTTTTTGTTTGTTGTTACCTAATCTGGTAGAGGAAGATATGGTCTGTTGGAATCCGTGGAGATTTATTGCTGTGGAGTTTAACTCGGAGGAACATTGGTTCCAGTCTAAGTTAACATCTCCTAGGATAATGGTTTCTTGAGGGTAATTGTTTGATAGCCAGCTGAGAAGGTTCTCAATTGTTTTGGTGTTTTTCCCAGGGGGGATATAGGTCACTATTAGATTAATTTTTTTTTCCCTATTTAGTTCTACTTTTAGTGCTAGTATTTCGGCGTTGGAGATCTGGGGTGGCTGAATGGGGTTGATAGTGACATTTAGTGTGCTTTTGTAGAGCACAGCAATACCACCGGCCTGGATTATATAATCTAACTCTGAGGTTGCACTAAACACACAGACACACAAAAACACCACCGCACATACTCACACACACTAGAATTCCTACTCAATATCCTCAAACACACAACACTTACCTGTAACCCCAGATAAATCCACAAACCATACCACATGTCATGAACACGACACCACGATAGCGGTGGATTCGACATAGTGTAGTTTTGGGTAACTGCACTTTCCACTATTCGGTCTTGATGTACTGAATTTTGACATTTCAGTATGTTGATATTGTCTAGTGTATCTATATATATATATATATATATATATATATATATATATATATATATATATATATATATATAAATTTGTACTATTTAATTAATTAATTAATTCATTCATTCATTCATTCATTAATTAGATTATTAGCATTTGTTTGAGATGGCCCAACTGGGCACAAGGCCCCTTTTCAGCAGGGGCCCAGGAAGAAAATTTCCACATAAAATGCATACATTAACTTTACAAAATGTTACAGTAAGAGAGAGAAAATTACAAATCTTGTAAAAAAAATACTATCAATTATCAGTTAATGGTTAGTGAACAAAAAGTACATTACAGAGATGAGTATGTAGTCTTAATTATTTAACCAAAACAGAAATGAAGTAAGATATACTGAGGACTGAGTTTGTTTTAGGACAGGTGCGATGGACTTCCAGATTTTGCTTATCCAAACTACATCATCCATTTTTAAACCTTGCTGCAGAAAAAAATAGCAAAACCTGTAACCCATATCTTTAGACTTTCCCTAACGACTGTATCTGTCCACTCTGCTTTCAGACACTCATACATTATTCCTCTACCTAAAGTATCTTCACCCAAGAAAATTAGGGTTACAAGCCCATCACTAATCCATGCCACACGGCTAAAATATTTGAAAAGCTGCCATATAAACAACTGCTAAAACACATTAGAAGCTATGATTTGTTGAGTGTTACACAGCATGGATTTGGAAAGGCTGTTAGCATGCAAATGTTTATTTATTTATATCTGTTTACCAGGGTAGTGCACTGAGTATTATTGACAAATTTCAAGCTCATCCTGGGCGAAACATAAAACATTTCATAAGCAAAAAATTCAGAAATGCAAGCAACAACAGAGTAGTTCAGACTCATTACATATAAAAAAACTGTGTGTATACATTCTAGTGAACAATCAGTCAGAGTATAATGTACAATATATACATTAGTTTCTAAAGTGGGTCAATGTTCAGTGAATTTTGAATTAGGAGAAGAGCATACCTCTCAACTCTACAGATTTTTGCAGAATATCCAGATTTTTGCCTCATATGTTTGGTTCATTCCTCATAAATCCATGGCTTTCTGGCACATCTCTTAGCACTGAAGTCACTAAATAATAATAGATATTTGAGTTTCAGACTTCATATCACTTCAGAAATGCAAAATTCCATCAACTTTCTAAATTTGTAAGAGATATATTTAAAAATCTGTCCCTATTTTTGGGCCTTTATCTCCTGTTATTTTAGGCTCTGGCTGGAATTTTTTTGCCTTAAGAGGTTGGAAGAAGAGACTCAGAAAGGAGATAGGTTAGGTGATATGAACTGTGCTGAAGCAGGAATTTGGCTTGGATGAAGAAGTACCTTTTCCTTACTTATGCCACCTTTCTCTCCCTTCTTCACTTGCTTCCTTACTGCTATCTAATTCTCTTCCCTGACTTTCCCTCTAAATATACCATAAGCCTGTTTTTCCTTCCTTTCACATTGCAATTTTCATTTGTATTAGACTAATTTACACTACAAGCTGTCAAGTGAGAAGAAAGTAAGATATATATGAGATGAGCAATCAAGAGCAAATATGTAGAGCTACTAAAATTCAGGGCCTATTATTTACATTAGCTTCTAGGTTTAGGCTTATCTGCAGTGTTCATAAATGAGTGACATGGCTGCAGCAGGTGGGGTAAAATGCATACTAGGATTTGTTTGTAAAATACAATGGTATGGGGTAAATAGTTGCAAGGATACTGAATTGTAAAACAGAAGAGCACTTTGTAAAGTGCAGTAGAATAGCAGTATGTGGATAGAGGGATATTTATTTATTTTATTTTTTTAATTTTTTTTTTGTTAACTAGGTTAGTCTCACTAGGCAAGTAGCCTCTTTTCAGGGGAGACCAGAGGTGGTATTTATACTATGATACTGAGCACAGTGGGACAGCAGATATCATTGTTGCCTCACAGCAAGAGGTTCCCTGGTTCAATTCTCAGATGGGGTGCCTTCTTTTAGGAGTCTGCATGTCTGACTTCTCCCTGTGTTTGGCTGGGTTTCCTCTGGCTGCTCCAGTTTCCTCCCATGTTCCAACGACATTCAGTAGATGGATTGAAAACTCTAAACTGGCCATAGATGTGCGTGCGTGATATGGAAGAACAGCCATCACAGGGCTAGCCACCTGGCGATGTGAACCTTGGCTATAGATGATTGTCAGTATTGAAGTGACACCCCAACCCCATGTGCAAAAAATAGGAAAATGTGCTGTGGATGGATGGATGGATGGATGGATGGATGGATGGATGGATGGATGGATGGATGGGCTGAGTTGAAAGAAGAGCATACTGAGGTAGGTTGGATGAGGTATGTGAGAAGAAAAGTCTAACAGAGAGGGAATGACAAGGTATGGTGGTGGGTGCTAAACAGAGTTCTTAAGTAAAAAGTAGGTAGCTAGAAGAGGGTAGATAATGCATGCCTGTAAGAATTGTCTCATGTGGGTGGATATTTATGGCATTTTGAGGATGAGGTTAAGTAGGTATTATTGAAATGAGGTGTACCTAGGTGAATTACATGAACATGGCCATGTTCCATCAGATGTTGCTTAAAGGTTGTGATGTTATGGTTTGTTTTAGGGTGAGTGGGATGGAGCTCCAGATTTTGGATATGTATGAGAAGTAGAGGGAGTCACCTGCAGAGTTATTAGGTTTTATGACTAGTTTTAGGTATTTGTCTGTGGACCAAGGAATTCTGCTGGTAGAGTGGTGATGAATTATGTTGTTGTTATTATGGTGTTTATCTAATTTGGAGACTAGGTTGTGTGCAGTGACTAAATGAGATATGTTCAGTCCATTGGAGTGATTTTAGACCTAAGCATTAGTATGTTCTATATGGCACATGGCAAATTTTGCTACTTTATTCTGCATTGTTTGAGTAGGTGGGATTGAGTGGCTCTCAGAATGACAAAAATGGAAGGGTTTGGAGTAAGCAATTTGTGGTAATGATTTCACATGTCATTTGTAATGTGCAGTATTATCTGATAAAGTGCACTAAGTTTTTTTCTTCTTTTACTGCTTGTTTAAGATGAAAGTCAGATTCCAGATATTCATCAATTATGATCCCTAGAAGTGTTGTGCAAGTTGTTAGTTCAGTTTTAGTACAGGTAAAAGAGGTTATGTTGAAGAGATTCTTCTTGTAAGAGAACTGCTTGTGGGTGAATAGGACTAGTTTAGATTTTTGGGGTTTAGGAACAGTTGTAAGTCACAGAGCCAATGTTCAACCGATAGCAGTGATTCTTGGGTTATCTGTTGTAGTTTTTGAAGATTCTTGGCAGAACAGACTAGGACTGAGCTGTCTGCAAACTGGGTGATGGTAGCATGGTAACTGAAATTATCAAGATTGTTTATAAATATGTTGAAAAGGACTCGGCCCAGAACAGACCCTTGGGGGAGATTCACTGTTACATACAGAGAATAAGGAGATGTTTGTTTGCTATTTCATGCCTTTTCTCTGCCAGAAAATAATTGTTACACTGAAAGAGAACTGGTGGGACTAATCTTACTGAAGAAAGCTTATTTAGCAAAAGTTGAAGGTTTTTGATAGTTCTATGAATACTGCAGATACAAGATTGTCCTTCTGCTTTGGTTGAGTGAGTTGATAAAGTTAAGAGGAGAGAGGAAATAATGTGATGTGGATGAAATCCATGCTGTGTGGAAAACAGATTATTGTCAGAAAGGAAGGTTAAAGAGTTGGGTTTGGATATATTTTTCTAGCACTTTAGGACGAAGAGACAGAATAGCAATGGGTCAATATTTGGAGAGATTTGTGGAACTCCCACCTTTATGTAGAGATAATATCTAGTATTTCTTTCTCCCAGAGCTCTAAAATATAGCTTTCATTGACTGAGTGACTGATTAGCATGGGGACAGGATAAACCATGATGTCAGCTACAAGCTAGATATATTCTGCTGTTATCTGGGGCTAGGGTAGTGGGCTTTAGTGTGAGTTAAAGCCTTTGATATTGAGGTAGGCAAGGGCTAGAAACATGGTCTATTGGTGTGTTGAGCATGCTCAGGAGATGGGAGAGAGTTAAAGGCTATTCCTCTTAGTAGTGAGGTGGTAGTGTTGATAAACGATGAGCCTAGCACTGGTTTCATAATGATTACTTAGGGAGGAGATGATTGAGTGGACTGACTTGGATGAAGGAGCTGATTGACTGAGGACCAGAATAATTTGGCGATAAACTGATTAAACCTCTGCAGGTTTGTGCAGGAAGTTATTTTTTAATATGATTTTGCTTTTAGCTGAGTTTCTTAACTGGTTATATTTCAGTAGGTTAGTTTCAGATTCGTTTTCTTTCCAGTTGCACAGTTCCTTGTCCCTTTGACTTATTACTTGTATAATTTGTTGCTGTAGCCATGGAACCTGATTACATTTTACTCTTTTAGTTCTGATAGTTGAATAGGGATATTGCTGCATCAAGTTGGAGATCATGAAGAGACTTCCCGTTGACAGATTTTTAGGTTGGAGATTAGAGTGTTTGGAAGGTAGGCAGGTTACTGTGTTATTGTATCAATGGATCTTGTGGTTAGTGATATGCTCTCTAGTAGCAAAAGTGGGGAGTTGGCCACTTACTGTGTCAGGAAGTGAGCCTGTGGAAGTAATATTGTTTGGGTTGTTAGGATTCAGCTTAATGTAGATGTTCCTTTAGTGTTTCTGTTGTATCTAGCTAGTGTGCAGATTAATTGATAGGGGTTGACGGCTTTATGACTGGATTTTTTTGTTATGGTTAGCCAAACAGTGCTGAGATCTCCAGTTTTGTGGTGTTCTGAGGATTGAAAGTTGACAGCCAAGAAATGACTTATTCAGCTGCATCAGTATTGGGGGGGGGGGGGTTGTAAATGCCTACCATGTTTATTGTTTTGCATTTATTGATTTTTTTAGTTTATTTTTGGTGATTTCTGAATTTTTGATTCTAGGGGCGATTAATAAGCTGGTATGATTTTTGCAGAATTTCTCCAGACTGCCTGTCCAGTCCTACCCATTTTTCTTTCCGATCTGAGGCTGGAGAATCCCTTTGTAAGAATGGAAAGGAACTATGAAACTGTAAAATACTGTAACTAAGCTGAAATGACTGGAATAAATTTTTTCATCTTTTAATTACAGAGAATTGTGCTGAAAATATGCTAGTCTCACCTTTGTGTGCCAGTTCCTGGTTTATTATGCAGTAGCAGCATACAGCGGAGGTGGATGTCAACAGTATCTGAATCAAATCTTACTCTTTCCAATAACAATGCTGATAAACTGAAATAGACTCTATTATAATGTTCGTTGCTACTGCACTCATTATACTGTTCGTAAATTCTGTACTTAGAATTATTTCCAGTGCACTCAATCTTAAGTGTCTATACTGAACTTCTGAGAACCATACTGCTATGACTTTATTTTATTTATTTATTTTGTTTTATATTTGATTACCAGGAAAGTCTGACTGGACAAAGTGCCCTTTTTCAGTGGCAGCCCAGGAAGAAAAGCTCCACATTTAAAAATAATAGTATGATACATATACAATGTACAGATACAAATGTTGATTTAATCTCAGATACAAGCACAAAATGAAAAATACATGTTATACATTTCAGTAATACTGTGTATCAGTCCAACCTAACTTACTTTTATGTCTGAAATAACTCTCCTAATAATATCAAAATCTTGTAAATTTTCTACAAGATCTCACGCCTCTTTAACTTTGGTTCCCAGCCTTGCACCATCTAAGCGACATCTGTTTGTACTCAATGTACTGCACACTCTGTTAGTACATTCTGTTCTTATCAGTATTCCTGACTGACAGTTATTCTTTTGTACGGAAACATTCCTTTCTATTGAAATTGCATTCACTGAAACCGCATGTAAAATATAGAATATAAAGTGAAGATATAAGCCTGCTTTAATATGGCTGTCTTTCTATGCCTATGCAGAGAATACTAGATTTAAGTCTAACATACTACAGTTAATTGAAACCTGATCTAACGCTCCTCATTCTTTATTTGTTGCTTCAGCCACTGTTTTTTGTAGCTATAATGACATCTGGCAATGTATGGGCTATCTGTGCATGGACTTCGGCTAGCTTGCTATGAATGTTTTTTAAGTTAACATTAATCACAAGTAGAGCAGTGACTTTTTCTGGGTGTGGTGTAATGTTATGAGTAGGAGGCATTGGCAGAATGGGAGTATTTACTGGATGGTATGCTGGACCTGCATTTGAATGGACATCTCTGCAAAGATTAATACTCGGAGGGTATTATAGGGGGTCTATATTATAACATCGAATTTTATAAACATTGAATGTTCCACTAGATAAAAAATGATGGAATCAACTCTCCTCTGCTACGGAACTGAAAAAAGTCACCAGCCAAGAAAATGATAAGAAATAAAATCAAGTATTTAATGCTTAAGCTTCTCCAAGGTTTTCGTCAGCATAAGTATACCAACTTCTTCAGAATATGGAAACAACGTCACCAAAACCTTCCCCTTTAAATACATGAGACATTTAACAATTTACATTAATCGCTTGTTAAAAAGCCTTGTGGATAGTAAATAAATAATAGAATTGCCTATACTAACCATTGTTACACCCACCCCAAACGGACAATAAAATTACAATGATAAATGATAAATGCAGTACAATGTAAAACAACAATAAGTATCAGTTTACTGAAGAACATTGAATGTTATAATATCGAACCCGTAATGTCGAACGCTGAAAACAGCGAAGGTGCAGGACACCAAATTCTTTCCCAGGGAAAGAATTCGGTGGACTGTTGCTGTGGCTTCGCTGTTTTCAGCATTCAATATGTTGGAACATTATGGGTCAGGTTCAGCTAAGTGTGCGATTGTGTGTAGGTTAGGATTAGGGGGCGGGTTAGGTGAGTTAGGGTTAGGGAGTGGGTCAGGTAAGTGTGCGGTTGTGTGGACGTTAGGGTTAGGGGGCGAGTTAGGTGAGTTAGGGTTAGGGCGCAGGTCAGGTAAGTGTGCGGTTGTGTGTAGGACCTTAGGGTTAGGGTTGGGTTAAGGTAAGTGGATAGCTACTAGTGTATGTAAAGTTTAGTTTAGGTTTAGGTGTAGGAATTTAAGTGTATGTGTGTGGATTGCTGTTTTTTGTGTGTGTTTGTGTCGTGGGTATGTTTCTTGGAATAGCGATTTTTTTCCCTGGGAAAAAATGTTCTATTCTGACTATTCGATTTTTTCAGATTTCGGTGTTTGGGGTTTGATATTATAACATTTGATGTTTAAGAACTTCGATGTTATAATATAGACCCATTATAAGTGGGTACTGGGACACTTTTGTATGACTTTTAATTTAAGACATAGTTTGCTACAAGCCTAAGTAAATGTGGGATGTGTTTTATCTTGAAGAGGTGAATAATAGCATGAAGGAATAGGCTGGTGATTATGGAGAAGTTACAGGAGGGAGTGTTTTAAGAGGTTGCATGTGCGATACAGGATAGCAGATTATTTTATAGGGTATGGTTGTTTAAGCAATGTTATGAGTGCAAGCAGTGACTGAGCAAGTAATAATAATTTTGTTAGTAGCATCGTGAGTAGTGAAGATAAATTGTTTCACAACACAGGGTTAAGGGTTCTAGAAGGTAGTAGCTAAATGTTATAGATGAAACAGATGATGGGGAGAGTGCTAAGGTTAGTAGGATTCTAAGAGGGAAACACCTTTATTGAATTATTACTTAAGACACAGGAAAACATACATTTATATAAAAGAAAACAAACCATATTATGTCCCCAGTTGCAAACATTATAAATCACATATATTCTCTTATTTAACTAGCATCAATCCGCCATTGCATAAATTGTGCAATTCCTGCCTTCCCTTCTAGTGTTACCACCTGCCCTCTTTGTAAGAGACAGTCCCTCTTTGGTCAGTTTACTCCTGTGGGAAAAAAAATTAAAAAATAACAAATGTCTTGAGAATTTAGGACCAAAAATATTTCAGAAGTTTTATTTAATGGTTGCATAAAATAGTTATTTTGAATCTGAAACACCTAAATGTTATATGAAATAGCACAAACAACTCATATACTACAAGAATAAGCATTCATTTTGTCAAAAAAGTAAAATGTTGTCCATTGCACTGGCCGTGGATATCTTTTGTCCTTCAAAATCTCAACCTTTCTATAAAAATGTCCCACTTTAGGCATTTGAAAATGTAGCAACCCTACTTAAACCTCACTTCTCCAAAAAATTATTCTGCATATATTGCTCCCAGAGTTTCCATTTTTTCTATGCAATTTGATCCCACTCTTTTATAAAGATCCCACTTCCATTTCTTTTATCTTTGTTACAATATTCAGTACTTCAAATAGAGTTGGTTTAGACTTTGATTTCTATTTTCCAGTAATTGCTTTTTTGGCAGCCATCAGAATTAAACTTAACAAAGCCATACTATGTCTAGGCAATTCAGATCCTGTATCCCAGCTCAAATAAATCATTTCCTTAGTTATACCCATTTGCTCACCAATATTTCTGGCAGAGTACTCCGGAAAGTCTGCCAGCTCATTACACTCCCAAAACATATGTTCCCAGTTACCTCTTTCTTCCTCAGCACATCTCCAATATTTGCAATCTAGCCAGGAAAAAAAATTCTTTGGAGTCTACTTGGGGCATAAAAATGCCTATGCAAACACTTTTAAACTAAAATTCTAAACCTAGACTTTGTTGCATATTTGGAGGCCATACATATTTCCTCCCATATTTTCTTTGTGAATTGCTTAGCCAATCTCTTTTTCCAGTCTCTTCTAAACTCCTTGGATTGGCTCCTGTAGTTATTATAGCAATAACCGACAATGTGGGTGTGGTATATTCGTCCTCGTGATTAAACCACACCAACCATGGGTAAATCTTCAATATACCACACCACGGAATCAGTTATTGCTATTATTCATTGACATTATTTAAGAAAAAATGACTTACAGTACTTTTCTTAAATAATGTCATTGTATGATAGCTCCATGGTGTTCAACCACTTTCCTCAGATATCCTGCTGCTTCTTTTTATGTACTGTGCATGTGTATGGGACTTTCGTTCCCACACTTACACACTACATCAGTGCTGTGTGATGGGTGCTGTGTATAGGGAGCAATGGAGAAAGGAAGATCTCTGTTGCTTTTTTTTTTGTTTAATTAAAAAAGTTACCAAGATATGGGAGAGATGGGACACAGAAAATAAAAGGATAATCAGGTAAGTTTCTTTAGTTTTTCATAACGCACCTGATTATTCTTTTATTTTTGTCTGTCCATCTCTCTCGTTGGTTTCAAGTGTCCGTTTTTGCAAGTTTTTTTTTTTTTTTTGATTAAGTGAAGGCAAAGTGAAATTTTTATGGCATGTATTAATGGAAAAAATCCAGGAGACCAGTCCTTTTTCCATCGGTATATGCTTAGATTTACAGTGGGCACACTGGTTGGGCTGATCAATCAGCTTGCCACTTTCTGAATATTAATGGCCAGTCGTATAATGTACAATATTTTATAAGCCTTACTAATTTTCATTTTTAAACAGCAACTTCTGTTCTAGATTCAACTAAAAGCCCTGCCAGAGCATGTCTTTCATTTAGGGTTCCCCATTCCTTTCTTTTTATCTATACTCTAATATCAATCCCTAATAGAGAAAGCAATCTCTAGCCTGCAGTCCAAATGTTTTCTTGAGTTCTTCTCATTTTGTTACCTTTCCCTCTCTATTTGCTCCCAATACCTTAGTTAATTCACCATTTTTTTCCAGTAAATTCCAGCCCCCTCTTGCCTGTTCTTGGTTCCTCTAATTGCAGTCCTCCCTATTGTCAAAATCTGCTTTCTCCATTCTCATGTTGGTTTAGTTCTTAAGACAACTTCTGCTACTTTTCAATATAATATGATATGTGGCTCTTGTTATTCTTCTTAAGGGTCTGCATCCAAAATCCCACTCTCTCCTTATTTCTTGAAATTCCCCCTGCTTAATCATAATCTGTTTCCACTTTGAATTATAGGTTTCTGCTTGTATGTATATGAGCCTTAACTGTGTAGCTCTAAAATATCCCTTCAAATCAGGTAATCCTCCCCTCCCAGATAAATTTGTTCAACCCTTTATTAATTACTATTTACAACTTCTCCTCTGGTTGATAAAAGCATGCCTGACCTGTATGTAAAACTAAAAGGACTGAAAACATTTTCACTGCTTGTAACTTCCTATCCACAGCCATAAAAAAGAGATTCCAGTCTCTCAGGGTTTGTATTATTTTTGTTTAGTCTCTTCCCACATATCCTTAGCTGCCATAACAGAATTCTTTTTAACCCATGCTACTAAATACTTCATTTTACTGCATTCACATAAATATAGGTATTGCTGAACCAATTCATGTGTGGGTACATAGTTTACAGCTATAGCCTTTGTTTTATTTTCATTAATTTTATATCCTGAAAAGACTTGAAACTGTCTCAAAATGTTCCACAATACTGAGATGTCCTTTTCCAGCTTTATCAGATATAAAATAATTATATCTGCAAATAAAGTCAACGATTCTTGATGACAATTGTATCCTTGAATTGCTGAGGCCCTTATTTTCTTTGGCAATGGCTGTAAATATAAAGCAATAACAAAGGAGAAAGAGGGCACCTCTGCCTGTTTCCTCTGTTCAGAGTCAACTTGTCAGAGAGGAACCCTTCCATTTTTAATTTTTGCCTCCGATCCCTCATATATTCTCCTAATTAACCTTAATATTGTATCAGGGAATGCAAATGCTTCCATTGCCCTACTCATAAAATCTCAGCTTACTCTGTCAAATCCTTTCTCTCCGTCAAGACTAAACTCACAACAGAGATATTTTCTTACATTCTGCTTTCCTCTGGATCATCATCATTCTACTAATGTTGTCAAATGTTTGACTTCCCTCACAAAACCACATTGATCCATATCTATCAATTTTGCCAACATGTTTGCCATTCTTTTAGCTATTATAGGCACATACTTTACAATCATGGTTTAAAATTGAAATTGAGATTTTGCCTATATAAAGCTGGGTCTGATGGGTCTTTACTCTCTATAAGTATTTCACAAACCACATATTTCTTCCACGATGTTGGTACTTCTCCTCCTTTTAAACCTTCCAGATCTTTATCACTTTCTTCTGTCCTAACTTCCAGACTTTCACAGGAATAACATGTATTCTGGAGACTGTGCTATAGATTGATTATACGCCACTGTTTTATCTCATCTTCTCCGATCTTAACTGTTAATTGTTGAGCCTCATCTACATTTAACCTTGGCAAACATGAGTTTTCCAAAAATATTTCCATTTCTGCTCTTTCTTGATTTCCATGACTCTCTTCTTTATGCAAATTTTTGTAAGATTTCTTAAATATCTCAAATACCTCTACAGAATCTCTGGATATTTTTATTGTCATAGGCTCCCTCAGTTTGGCAACAATCCTTTCTACTTTCAGTTTCTTAAGCCATTATGCTAAAAGTTTTTGTGCTCCGGAGCAAGGGAGCCCGCAGGATTTTTTGCAGGGGGGGGTGCAAACCCAGAGCCCCACCCACATAGCTCACCCCGCCCCCTGCCAACACAGCCCCGCCCAAGTCCACCCACCCCAAGCCCCGCCCACACAGCCATTCCAGTGTCCCATTACTTGGCTATTTCTCCCCATTTACTGTAGACACTGTTCAAATCTGTGTGCATACTGTTTTATGCTTTAGTTCTACAATGATTACAGGCAGTTGGATTTAATTTACAACTTTTATTTCAAACATTATAGCCCAAACACTGAGACATTTACTAAACCTAAACAAAGCAATAGTCTTACAATGAAAACAGACTTGGCATTAAAGCTTCTCTACTTTTGAAACTCACATTCAATGAAACAACATTGAAACCCACATTCAAAGAAAATGCATCTGGCCAGTGGCAGGTTATTTACCTTTGAACTGTTTTCAAGCAATAGGCATTTACAACTTTTATTTCAAACATTATAGCCCAAACACTGAGACATTTACTAAACCTAAACAAAGGTCTTACAATGAAAACAGACTTGGCATTAAAGCTTCTCTACTTTTGAAACTCACATTCAATGAAACAGCATTGAAACCCACATTCAAAGAAAATGCATCTGGCCAGTGGCAGGTTATTTACCTTTGAACTGTTTTCAACAATAGGCTCCTTGCACACCGTTAGGGCCATGCAAAAGTTATTTGATTTACCTGATTGTATTAATTATAATATATAATTGAATTATATCCCTTGTATTATACAGCAGCACTTGTTTGAGTGACTCTGCTGAAGTAAAAGTAATCTGAATAATTCCACATTAAAGATATCTGAAACTAATGAAGATGTTGTTGCTAGAAAACAACTGTATATTTCAGTGTTTCATCTACAAATTCAGTGCCTGTTGCTGTCAAAGAATAAATTGCCTATGTTAAATTAAAAAAATGGTAAGCTGGTATATTGCAATAGAAAATGGATGGCAAGCTGAAAAACAGGTTCATATTTATTAGGCATCTCATCCAAAGGAGGACATCCTGAGGACTGCAGCATGCAAATGTATATGCTGTAGGAATAGAACCTCAAGCCTTTACATTAAGATGCAAGTATTCTACTTGTGGTGCTACTAACATAGCTTTAAAACTTTATACCACAATAGAGATACCATTTGCTAAACAAAACAGTTGCACATTGTAAATAGACTTGGCATGAGCAGCAGTGAACTTAGCTTCCCTTAAAACTCACAGTTCCTTGAAAATGCACTTGAAAATTCCACCTGTTAACTCTAACTTGGGCATTTCACTTTCTCACAAACATACCACACCCCTCAAGGCCTCAACCTTAGTGCAAGAAATCTGGACAAAGCCTAAAATAAATAGGGACAGATTATAAATATGGCTCTCAGAAACTTAGAAAATTGCAAGAGTAACAGGATTTGTGTTGGTATGCATTTTTCAAAATGACATGACATCTAAAACTGAAATGTCTCATTTAGCAACTTCAATCCTTTTTAGGAGGAATATGGGGCAAAAATCTGGACAGCTGAGGGGTATGCTACCTCCCTCTTATACACACACCAAATAATTCTGGTCAGACAAATTAGTTCTGGGAAGGTTGCACTGAACGGCACCGTGCTTGAGCTGAAGTGGGTGAAATCCTGGTAGCCAGTGATAACTGATCTGCAGCTCAGCAATGTGGAGCATTAAAGCATTTTTAGCAGAGCATTGTTTCATCACTACCTATTGTGTTTGCACATAAGCTGTAGTTATTTTAAACATTTGCCTTTTTGATTACTACAGAGTACATTTACCCACCAGAGCTATTGTGTTTTGACTTCAGTGTGGAGCTAGTTGTTGCAGGGCTTGGCTTTTAAGTAAGGTAGCAATGCTTATTTACCATATACCATTAAAGCCACCCAACTACAAGTGTACTAACACACAGACACTGCTATAAGACACTGGTCTGCAATAAAATGTAATGAGCTTCTGAAAATACTGTAATCCTGTCCTTTTATTACAATGAATATAAAATACTTCGAAATAAGGTAAAAAAGCTCATAATCTTCGACTGACAAAACTACTTTTCCACACTTCAAAATAATAAAATCAAACCCTCAGAAATTTTGGAAAGGTATCTCTACTCTACTTAACCCCAGCAAACCAGATACCCCTACCCCAGACCCAAACGCTCCTGACCAAGACTTGGCTACCCAATTTAACTCTTTTCATTGAATCCATTTCCAAATTAACATCATCTTTCTCTAACACCACTACATTCTCCAAAACTCCCTTACCATCCCCAACCATCTCTCTACCCCAATCTGCTACTACTTCCTCATTTCCATCTACTAACTCCCATCCCTCCACTCCTACTACTTCATCAGCTTCATCTGCCCCTAATTCTCCCTCTTCACACTCCTTTTTTCTCATTTAAACCTATACCCACTTCTACTATAAAGAAATTCCTTATGAAACTGAAACCATGCACCAATGCTCCTGATAACATCCCTTCTTACTTTCTTAGCAAAGCTGCTGAAGCAATCGCTTACCCTATTAGCATTTTAATCAACCGCTCTATCCAAGAATGTATAGTACCCCAAGTCTGGAAAAGGGCCTGTATCATACTTCTACATAAAGGTGGCAACAACAACAATGTTACTAATTTCCGCCCCATCTCTAAACTACTAGAAAAGCGTATCCAACTACAACTCCTTCCACATCTCTTAGATAATCCCCTACTAACTCCCACACATGGATTCAGACCACATCATAGCACTATGACCGCCCTCCTCTCCTTCCTTGAAACTGTAAATAAAGCCCGCGACTCTGGCCAAATTGTTTCTACCCTACCACTCGACCTCTCTAAGGCCTTTGACACTCTCTCACAGCCTGCTACTAACTAAACTTTCTAAACTTAACCTATCTCCCTCCTCCTTGAACTGGTTCTCCAGCTGCTTATCTAACAGATCTCAAGCAGTCAAATGGAAAAAGGCCACCTCCTCATTTCTATATACTCCTACTGGGGTACCCCAGGGCTCTATACTGTGTCCCCTTCTCTTCAATATATTTATAAATCATTTCCGCAACTCTATCCCATTCTCAGACATCATCCAATATGCTGATGATTCTGCTATTATCTGCGCTGCCACCTCTATCCCCTCACTCCTAAAACTGACTCAAGATGCTTTTACAACAACTGAGCAATGGATGAAAAGGAATCACCTAGCACTCAATGCCTCTAAAACCAAATTAATGTTATTCACCCCCTCTAAGGCAACTTCTTTCAATATAAACACATTCCACATCTCTAGACAAAATAATCTACCCCTGGAACTGGTGTCCGAGACCAAGTTACTTGGGGTCCAAATTGATAACCAGCTCAAATTCAACTCCCACCTACAGTTAAATATCAAGAAAACCCATCAAAAACTAGGTATGCTTTACCGACAAAATCATTACCTTACACCTGCTACCAAAATCACCCTCTACCTCATTTCTTATCCCCTCCCTTCTCTATGGAGCTCCACTCCTAACTAATCTACAGACCTCTCTAAAAACACAACTTTCCTCTTGCTACAACAAAATTACCAAGTTCGCTACCAACCACAAGTCCTCCACCCACCACTGTTCCTCTCTCCAAAAACTAAAAATGGCTAGAGCTACCCAGTTATCTCACATATACTCAACTAAATCTTGCACATAAGCTCATTTCAACCCCTCCCTTTGTCCCTTCCTTTCATCAGCCTTTAAAATGCACCTTCCTGCTACAGTATTAAGGTCCAACAATCAAAATCTATTAGAAGTATATAAGCCAACTAGTCCCCCAGGCAAAAATCTTCTGTCTTATGGCCTTGCATGCCTTTGGAACTCCCTACCACCTTCCATTCGCACCACCCCCAACCATTTTATATTTAAAAGATCTCTTCACTCACATCTAGTATCCCAGTGGGAATGCTCTTGCTCCCACCCCACATAACTATCACTTGCAAACTCCATCTTCTTTCTTCCTCTGTTTCCTCCTGCAACTTTCCTAATTACCCACCCTAACTCATACATATTATTATTCCTACAATAATCAGAAAGAATATACTAGGCCACACTTCCCAAGTATTGCTTCCCTAATACGTTATTGCTTCTCAGTACTTTTGTGCATTGCTTCCTAATATGTTATTATTCCTCAATATTGTCATGAAATGCTTCCAAATATGTTGTTATTTCTCAGTGCTTTTGTGCTAAATTTCCCTTTAGTCTGTATTACCTATTAATTTCATCACTAGATTGTACTCGCTCTAGTTGCATTATTTGCAAATTGTTATTTCTTGTATGATTTACTTCTGTGTAATTGTATAATTTGTATATCTATTAATAACCTACTTAGTTTTGGAGCTTTTCTCCCCAGGACTCCATTGAAAACGGGTTCATTTGGCCCAATGGACTATCCTGGCAAACCAACTGCAAATAAAATAAATAAAACTGTCATATGCATTTCAATACCCAAGGCTTATACATTATCTGGTCATGTAAATATTCTCTGCATG